>NC_133658.1:19349023-19579265 GCF_037893015.1 Macrotis lagotis | reverse complement strand
TAAAAATAAAAATGATTCCTCAAAATTACTGTTGCATGTAGTTGGAAAAATAAATAATAAATGAATGAATGAATAAAAAGTCCTTTCTTTAAGGGGCTTACATCCTACTGCATGGGAAACACTATGTACACAGAACAATAAAGACCTTCAAGCTGACCAGAAGAAAGGGCAGAGAGTCTCCAGAGGTTTCTCTTTTTTTAATTTTTAAAATTTATTTTAAGGCAGTGGGGTTAAGTGAATTGCCCAAGGTCACACAGCTAAGCACTTATTAAGTGTCTGAAGCTGGATTTGAGCTCAGTACTCCTGACTCCAGGGCCAGTACTCTATCCACTACACCACCTAGCTTCCCCTCCTGAGGATTTCTTAACCTGTTTTGTGTGCTTTGGACCACACTGGCAATCTGGTGAAGCCTCTATACCTCTTCTCATAATACAAGTTTTAAATGCATAAAATAAAATACATAGGAAATCAATTATATTGAAATTCAGTTACTGAAATAGTAAAAAACAATTCCCAGTGTCCATCTTAGGAACTCTGGTCTGGTGATGAAGTCTCCACCTTCTGCTCTCCAGAAATAGGATCCCCAAACCCTATCAGCCTTTGGAGCACCAGGTTTTTCTCTGACCAGGCTGGCTGTTTCTTCCAGAATTAGCAAAGATAAGACCACCTAGAGGTCAAGGTGCTGAGTCCAGGTTAGATATCCACTTGCTAGATCATCAGGTGCTGGGAAGATGGGAAGTTTCCAGGTGCAGTCAAGTCTTGGGAAATGGCAAGAGTTCCCCCAGCCTGCTCCTGGCTTTGTTTTCAGTTGCTGATTTATTGTTCAACTAATCAGAGCCCATGAAATAGGGTTTCCTGGAACAAAACCCCCCTATGGCTTCACTTGGGAAAGTTTTAATATCTTGACCACTCTACTGATGCCTCATATAGAAATCAAAATGCCATGTCTCTAGTTTGTATTAGTTATCGAACAATGCCCCGTTGATTCCCAAATCCTCTCCCAACAGCTCATAAGCAAGACAAGTTTTGTGCAAAATTTAGGCAAGAACAAAATAACATTTTAAGCAAAGTGGTATCTTCTCCCCACTCCTCCTAACACAATACAAACACACACACACACACACACAAAACACTCATGCACACACACTCAGAGGAAGGGGAGAGAAAGAAACAAGAAAAGTCTCAGCAAATGTGCAGAAAGTTGGAGAGGAAGTGAGAAAGCATTCTATCTAAAGAGAGAGAACTGAACAACATGGAGATATCCCTGGACTGGGAATTGGGAGACCTTGATTACAGGTATAATTGCATGACCTTGGGCAAGTCACAGTATCTTTAAGGAGCTTGTTTTTCTTATCATAAAAAAGAAGCTTTTGAGGGGCGGCTAGGTGGCACAGTGGATTAAGCACTGGCCTTGGAGTCAGGAGTACCTGGGTTCAAATCCGGGCTCAGACACTTAATAATTACCTAGCTGTGTGGCCTTGGGCAATCGTTTAACCCCTTTGCCTTGCAAAATCCTAAAAAAAAAAAAAAGAACCTTTGGCCTAGATATATAAAATTATTCTCCTTCCTTCCTTTGTCTCTCATCCTTTCTTTCATCCTTCCTTCTTTCCTTTATTTTTCTTTTTCTTCCTTCCTCTCTCTCTCTCTCTCTCTCTCTCTCTCTCTCTCTCTCTCTCTCTCTCTCTCTCTCCTTCCTGCCTTCCTTTTTTCTCTGTTTGTTTGTTTCTTTCCTTCTCTCTTTCTCTCTCTCTCTCTCTCTCTTTCTCTCTTTTTGTCTTTCGCATTTTCCTCTATTTAATTTTTCTTCCTTCTCTTTCTTTTCTTTCTTTCTTTCCTTCCCTTTTCCCCTTCCCTCCCCTCTTCCCTCCCCTTCCCTTTCCTTTCTTCCTTCTTTTTCCTCCTCCTTTCTCTGTCTCTTGATCTCTTTTCCTTTTTCTCTCTGTCTCTCTCTCCCTTCCTTCCTTCTTTCCAGAAGTCATCAGAAATAAATTATTGTCTCAGAACCAACTGTCTCCAAAAGGATCATCTGGGTTGGTCCATAAAAAGTAGGAAATATTATCTGTAATAATAATCATCATAATAATACCCCTACAGAAGATCTTATAGCTATAGAGAAGAATTTGGCAACTTCTAAGACCTCAGAAATGTGAGTTCTGCTCCTATTTTCTGGAGACATTCTCTTCCCCACCATTATGATGTAATATTTTCTTTTGATGCCTGATGAGTAAGCAATAGTTCCCCAATCCTGTTTCTCCATCCCCAGCCTGCTGTCCAATAGTACTGAATTGTTGTACATTCATACTTTAGAGAAGAGAAGGTGGTCCATTGCTATTCTTTTTTTTCTTATTTACTGTGAACTGAAAAAAAATCATTAGAAACCGCTATAAATGTTTTGACATAAATACCCGAAATGAGGATGATATGAAGAAATGTCAACTTTTACTATCTACACTTTTGTACCAATCTATACCACACACACACACACACTCAAACACACACACAAACACACTGCACAAGCACACACATACACAATTAAACACTTCAATTTGTCCTCTCTGTATGCCCTCCACCATCCCCTAGACATTTGAACCAAGGTTCATTGTGATTCAAGAAGGTTCAACAATAAGTATTGTCACAGGGGCATCTAGGTGGCACAGTGGATAGTTCCCTGGTCTTGGAGTAAGGAGGACCTGAGTTCAAATCTGGCCTCAGACATTTAATAATTACCTAACTATGTAACCTTGGGCAAGGCACGTAACCCCATTGTCTTGTAAAAAAATCTAAAAAAAAGTAAAAGTATGTACTGTAAGTTAATTATTTTCTAACAGGGACACTGAATTCTAGTCATAATTTCCTGGGATCATGACTCAGCAACAGCAGAGCTGGGAGGCCAAATGAACCAACAGCTGTGGTGGCCAATGGCCAGTGACCTGTCCTATGACAGGTGTCTAGGGGTAGACAAGCCGGTGTCACAATCTGTGTCTGTATACTGGGTGTATATTGGGATAACCAGGGATCCAGACCTGCTGCTGCTGCTTTGGGCCCATGTGTGTGTGTGTGGGGGGGGGGAATGATTTCACTCCCCTAACAATCTGAAAAATGAGAGGGGCGGCCATCAGTCTATGATGTTGTTAGAGAAAATTCTTGGTCAGATAAAGTTGTGCTAAAGGGTCTTCTGAAGCTTCTGGCTGTGAGAGCTTTCAGATCGTTTCAACCTCTAAACCCCATGAGTCCATGATGACTGGATCAATCCCAAGATAAATCTACTGTCTCTGTTCAACTCTCTTTCAGGGAGCCAGAGAAGATCCTTTAAAGTGAGTGAGCAAGTGACTCAGTATGACCACTGATCCCGAAGCAGTTTTGCTATCTCAACACTGGCCATGCTCTGGAGTCCAGGTCTTATGGGAAGGATAGGTCAGCAGGGCAGTGTCTCAGTCTAATAGGGAATAATGGAATCATTGAAGTCCAGGGGACTGGTCCTCTAGGAAGGAGAAGTGGTATGGAGAAACCAGGTGTGGGATCATAGAGTCATGACAATCTAGAGTGAAGGGACCTCAGAATTCATATTATCTATCCTCCATACCCCTGTCATTTTCCTGAGGAGGAAACTGAAGCTCCGAGAGGTTAGGTGACTTTCCCAGAGTCACACCAGTAATAAGCATCAAAGGTAGGATTTGAACTGGACTACAGATTTAACAGAAAAGGTTGTGTTTACTGGTAAAAGGTGGCAGAGGTAGAACTCAAATATGACCCTAGATTTCACCAAAGGGGTTGATTATCTTTCCCAAAATTACTCAGGGAAATAACCATAGAAGGAGACTTTGAAATCCAGGGCCTTTTGCTTCAGAGTCCAGACCCCTTGAATCAAACCCTTAGACAATGGTAGTGATAGTCTCAGATGGTATAGTCAGGGGAATCAGAAGTCCTATTTCTAAGGAAACTTTCTAAAGGAATCAGAGGGCAGGATCATGGGCCCACCCAATATACAAAGGTGAGTGAGTATCCAAAGCCGTCACCACCAAAGATATTGCCATTTCCTGTGGTACCCACCCAGCTTCTAAATATTCTTTCCTATTTCTCATGGCTTGATCCAGTTGAACATTCAGGGAATGGCATCCCCAGGGGGATTCACTCTCTCATCATGATTGAAAGCAGGTCAAACTCCCTTCCTTCTCGTCTTCCAGGTGGACAAATGTCATTTCTAATTTTTTGGCAGGCCATCCCTCTGCCTTGGCTAACCTTCCACATGCAAGGTCAAGTGTTCATAAAGTACTTGGCTCTTCCCAAAGTCTGGATTCACCTAGAGATGAGTGTCACCAGGGGAGAAGTTGGAAGTAGGAAGCAAAGGGTACTATTCTCTAGGCATGGCTGTCATCACCCATTCCATAGCCTTTGGTTCCATTGGGGATGAAGGGATGGCAACATAAGTTGGAGGGTGAAATACTGCATGATCCTTTGCCTGAAGGATTTCAGAGAAGTTAAAAATCAAAATGGAGAAGAGAGAATTCTTCACAGCACAAAAAAAATCCATAAGGCTAGCAATATAGACGTAATAGAGACTAACTAGACTAAAGAAGACCTAGATTAGAATTCTCCTTTTGATTTTAGCTGGCAGGAGAGACAGCTAGGGCAAAGGTGTAGAGATGAGAGATGGAAATTCCACTTATGGGAAACTTAGGTAAGAGTGTGCATGAACAGGAAAGGGACCCTGTTAGATTTGTGCTTTTGGACTACCAGTTTGGTAGCAGTGGAGAAAGAAGCAAAGGAGAGACTTTAAAAGGGAGGGAAGACCTTCCATTCATTTTAGATGAAAGGATCGGGATGCAAAAAGATCTCTATAGGCTATAAAACATTGAGATGCATCAAACAAGACGAAATATAAATATGGAAAAATGCAAAATGCTATACATGGATTCAATATGTAAATCATCTATAAAGTAAGGAAGGCATGGTTACAGAGAAGGTCATGTGAAAAAAAAAAAATTGGTCCAACCTGGCATCTTTGTCAACCTGGAATATCCTTCCACAAAGCCAACCCCCTTCTCTAATTCGTGAGTTTTTCCTGGGGCTTTTATTTTGATGAGGGACCCAGGATAACCTTCATTTTCACCCCAACCCTATTCCTGGATTAAAATGTCTGAGACCAGATTTGAAATCAGGTCTTCCTATGTCAAAGCCTGGCATTCATTGTGCTTTCTAACTTCCCCAGGGACATGGTAGATGCTTAACAGATTCTTACTGAATTGACTTAAATTGAATGATCAAGAGAGAAGCATAATAAGAGTGGGGCATTACAAAAATTGCTTGTATTATTAGTTTTAGTTAACTGTTTTACTTTTAAAAGAGACATCTTTCTAAAATTTCAATGGGCTAAAAGAAATGACAAGGGGGTGGTTTCAGAAAATTTAGGAAGACTTGTATGAACTGAGGCAAAATGAAGTGAACAGAACCAGAAGAACATTATACACAGTGATAGCAACATTGTAAATATGATCAACAGTGAAAGTCTTAGCAACCCTGCTCAATACAATGAACTCAGATAATTTGGAACAACTCATGATGAAAAACGCCATCTATTTCCATAGAGAGAATGGATGAACTCTGAGTGCAAATTGAAGCATATTCTTTTCATTTTCTTATTTTTCTTGCTTAATTTATTTACAGAATGGCAAACATAAAAATGTTTTGCATGATTTCACACATCATATTATTTGCTTTCTCAAAGGGCTGGAAGGGGGGAAAGAACTGGGAACTCAAAATTTTAAAAATGAATGTTAAAAATAAATAGTAAATTAATAAAAGAACAAATTAAAAAGGAAGATTATTTGGGCAATTGTATAGATGATGACTTGGAGGGAGGAAGGTTGGTTTGGTGGCTATAACAAGATGCCTGCTGATCAAATGCAATATTCTTGACTGGATGTTTTTGGGAAGACAGGGTGATGTACAAAGAAGGATCTTATTCCCCATAAAGGTGAATAAAAGGCATTCTGTAATTTCTAGTTCCAGTCTACTAATTATATGGAGATGAGGAACCTTTATGATTGGCTGTGGAACCATACATAACAAGGGTATACCAGTGTAGCTGGTACTAACCAGCGCAAATAAATCTCTTGTTCTTTTGAGGAGACATCATCCTCTGCATGTGGACTGTGAATAAAGGCCACTATTTGCCTCTTTGTATTTTTGTCCTTTTGTCCTTTAGGTGAAGAAGAATTAGAGTTGGCTATGACCTCAGGTGTTTCAAAACATCAGAATGGTGAGCCACGAGAGGTCTGGGCAGAGTCCAGGCCAGGTTTGATCCCAATTGTCCCAAAAGTGAAATTCCAAGGAATGGCTTCAAGGACTAAGCCCGGGGTGGGAAGTGAGTTGATGAAGACATCCAGTGGCTCTTCCACATTTGGAAATGAATTTGGAATGAATGCTGCTTTAAATTTGAGCTTAAATGTAGGGGCTGAGATGGTAGATGGGACAGTGTTCTTGGGGGTTGTGTTTGTACTCTTCTTGAACTAATACTTTGTAAAAGTCCATTGGCAATGATTAGCTAAATGGCGCTGGGCCTCTGCTCATTGATGACTAACAGTAAAGAGAGTGATGGTTTATGATGATTGCATTAGAGCAAAAGGCTCCTAGACTCTCAGAAATCCTCCTAGAGTTTGGTGGGTTGGAGAGTAGCTGAACTCTCCCTGGGTGAATGTCTCTAGTCTCTCTATATACAGGATTTCAGGAAAAATTTTAAGTTTTAAACTAAGATGTTTGAAATGAAATTACAAAGGAGGCTGTGGATGTTTATGATATCAAATTATTACAATAAGAAATACATGGCAACAGACTAAATTGGGAGATTTATAGAGAGAACAAAATCCAAGATAATTCCAAAGTGTTGGATCTCTAGGAGACAGGAGGATGATAGCACCATCCACAGTAGAAAGAAATTAAAGAAAATGGTAAGTTTGAAGATGAGCTCATTTTGGTTTGTGGAATTTGAAAGGTCAGTAGGACACCAAATGAAAATATCTAACATCTGGAAATCCGAGACCCAAGTTCTGAAGAGAGGTTGGGGTTGAATATGCAGATTTAAAAGTCATCCGCAAAGAGGTGATAATTAAAGCCATGGTGTTGAATGAGATTGTGAAAGGAAAGCAGTGTGGAGAGAGAAGAGAAGTGGTCAGAACACAGAGCCTCGGGGGCTCTCCTATTCCAGGGATAGAAGAAATAGGCAACAAGGGAGACAGAAAAGGAGTAGTCAGTGTTAATGGTCATGGTATCTGACTTCCGAAAAAGCAGTTAGTTTTATTGTTGATCCTAGTCTAGGGTGGCCTTGTGCTACTCTTTAAAGGGACTGGGAGATAGAAACTGACAATTGTCAGTTGAGAGTCTTTCTCTGTCTCTCCCCTTTCTACCACCACTCACCTCTCTTGATCAAAGAAGGGTTTGCGCAAACTTGACCTAGCTGAAAATAAACTCTGACTCACTTCAGTAGAGGAAAGCAAAGGGAGAAAAATAGAATGAGGTTTTGCCAATTTCTGAGAAGTTTCCTGGTATCTGAAATACATTCCTTTGTTGTTTATGAGAGTTGGATGTCTCTTCCTTTTCCACTTCAAAAATGAGACTCTTCTCCAATTCTCTCTCCCTTTTGTCTACCCTTACTGCCGCCCACTCTTCTCTACAGGGTATTCCTCTGTTACCCATTGAGTTATTGAAATTTCGTATTTTTCCTTTTCTTCAGCAGTACATGAAAGATGAAGTTCTGTAATCTCTGAATATGGTTCTTTGAGAGATAGATGAATTACCAGTCCAGTATGTGACGGCAGTGTAGTAGGGCATTCAACAAAAGCTGATGTGAGTTTTGGGATGCATTGAGAGACAAAACTTCAAGGATGGAGGTTAAAGTTTATCTTTTCTCTGGCCCAAAATAAAATGTTCTGTGCTGGGAACCTTGTTTTATTAAAGCCTGATGCTTTCTTACTCAGTGACTCCCTCTCACTTTTTTCTCCTACACACAAGGAGATAATTCATCAAAAGAAAAATCAGAAAGGCAAATTCTCATTTAGTCCATGTTCTTTAATTAGAGAGGTCCTACCTCTTTTATCCATTTTTTTCCGACCATTTATAGTATAGTCATTTATGTTTGGGATGCCAGCCAGTCTATTGAATATTTGGGCAGGACAAAGGAAAAGGGCTAGACTGTAGATGGACATCAGTGTCTCCAAAGCGTTCATCTTAGTAGCTACCATATGTACTTGGCTTTGATGTTTGTACAATGAATGACCTTTTGTGACTAGCCGGGATTCTACAACCCCTTTGCTATCCCTCAAACATGTAACAGATAGCAACTAATTAGACTAATGCATTGAGTTGAACACTATCTAGTGGATAATTCAAATATCATACAGCCGACTAAACATCTTTGTTGGATAATCAACATAGTGATATGTTGTCTTCTTCTAATGCAGGTTTATGGGAGCCAACATCTGAGCTATACAACCAAAGTATGTATGATTATATGGTTATATAGGTCCTCATATTAGAAAGTGTATTAATAAGTTAGAGAGCTTCCAGAGGAGAACATGATTGGTGAAAGATTTTAAGTTGATGAGGATAATCTGAAGGAATTTAGGATATTTAAATCTGGAGAAGATGACTCAGGGTATTATGGGAACTATCTTCAAGTCCTTGAAAGATTATTTTTTTTTTTTTTGCTTTGTCTCAGAGCAGTAGGTAGAAGTTTCAAAGGGAAACTTGGATTTGCTGGCATGGGAAAAAAATCTTTCGAACAATTAGAGCTATTCAAAAGTGGAATGGGTTGCCTAGGGAAGTAATGAAATTTCACTCATTAGAATTTTTAAGCAAAGGGTATATGATCTTTGGGCATACCGTAGTATTATAGAGTGAATTATTTTTGTTTATATGTGGTTATTTTGTTCAATCATTTCTTACTTGCACCAAACTCTTCCTGCTCCCTTTTAAGGTTTTCTTGGGAAAGAAATTGAAATGATTTGCCATTTCCTTCTCCAGTACATTTTTTTTTACTAGAAACTAAGATAGAATTAAATGTCTTGCCACAAAGTTTGAAAGTGTCTAAGATCAAATTTGACCTCAGGTCTTCCTGACTGCAGGTCAGATATTCTATACATTCTATCCACTTATTTGGTTATATGTTGGGGTTGATTTAATGTTATGAAATGTCAATAAACAGAAAATTAAAGTCATTAAGTGACTGGAGCCAAGGTTTAAATTCAATTCCTTCAACTCCAGAACCAATATTTTTCCCCATTTCTGCACACTACCTCTTCAGATGACACCACCTGCATGGCCAGTCCCCAGGATATGAAGGTTGACTGGCTTTACTTTCTTCTGTAACATGGTGAGTCAAATTCTGATGACTTGCTAGGGAGCAGAAGTCAGGAGTGAGGTGAAGAAATTTCTCTATCCCCAAAGAAAGAGACTGTAGTGGATGGAGTTTCAATATTAACTCTCAAGTCTTCTTTGAGCTTAACCAAGTGCTAGAAGTTGCAAGAAAAAAAAAGAAAATCATTTACATTGTAGGAAATAGGGTTCAATTGAAGGTTTTTGAGAAGTGGAGTGCCATCATCTCTTTAAAAAAATTTATGGATAATGACAATGAAAAGAGAGAAAGGAGAGACTAAAACTAGAGAAATTAAACCACTAAATCACTAGACCAAACATGTGGGGATGAGATGGAAGACAGAATGGAAAAATGAAAGGGGAATTGGAAAGGAATTTGACAATGATAAAATTTAAGAGATGAAGGGGAATTATAGATTGACCAATAGAGATTAGACTTTTGGGTATGGGAATGTGGAAGGAAAAGTCCATCCAAGCCTACCAGAGATGAATTTATTAATTAAATTATTCTAGTTCTAAGCATTTCTGCTTAGAAAGAAACATTAAAAAAGGCAGAATTTTCCATGGCTTTGAAAATCTTTCTCTAACACAAGCTATTTCCATTTATAATTTGTGGTATTTCTAAACAAAAGACAGAACACTCTAATCAGGTAAATTGTGGTTACAGGGCTCAGGGAGAAGTTTAGTTAACAGTTCTGATTCTTCAAACAAAACACTACTTCCTTCAATTGCTAGTGCATTCTGGTCAAGGGTGAAGAACATTATTGAGATTAAGGTATTGGTCTTAAAGCTAGTTAGCACCTAATTTCATTTTCTAGGAGCTCAGTGATTCTTTCTTAAACTTTTACACTATTTCCTTTCAGAAAGTGATTGGTCTTTAGAAAGAAGGATGGGATTTTTCACTGCAATACCCTTTGTTGGTATTAATAATTAGGGAAAGACTAATATGGATTTTCAGTGAGAAAGAACCAAGAACTTTAGATTCAAATATTGGCCTAATATTGAGTTATAATGAATAACCTGAAAAGGAAATGCGAGGAAATCATGTAGTCTGAGCAAAGGAATGGAAGAATGGGAAGGTCATTGACAGATACAAGAGCTTAAATGAACATAGGAATATTGGTATATTAAATTAAACATATTAAGTAACAAAACTTCTGGCTTCCTTATGTGCCTTCTATCTACTTTCTGATCTCTTTTGTGTACTTTTAAAAATATTTCATTCATCCTCTTTTCTTTTCATCTTTTTTTGTATCATGCTTGCTAACTTTTAAAAAAAATTATCTATTTCTTCATTTATTTTACATTACAACATCAACAGATCACTTCCAATGAGAGGTCTCTAGGAACAAAGCAAGAGTTACCATCTGAAAGTGTCTGAAAAATTCCACATCTGTATCACCCTTCCCCCTTTCTAGTAAAAAAATTTTTAAAATCCATTTTATCCCCCTCGTACTCTTAGTCAATTGGGAAAACAAAACAAAACAAATTTCTTGGAATAAGTATAGTCAAATAAGTCAAATTTCCTCAATGCCTGCATTCAAAAATATGTTTTGACTATTATAAATATTGAAATTAACTATAAAGGATCTATGAAGATGCTAGCTGCCTCCAGAGAAATAACTGATACAGGTATGCATAGAACAATTTTACATGGACACATGCATATATATATATTTTGGTATATATGTGTATATATATATATGTATATATACATATATATATATGTATATATATATATACATATATATATATATATATATATATACATCCTTGTTTCTATTGGCAGTCATCTTTAGGACTGGGGGAAGAGAAGAACAAAACAGAAATTCATGTAATAATTTGGTTGTATATTTGAAAGGAGTAGCAAGTTGTGTGTAGCAGATTTGCATTTTCATATGCAATCATCTTTATTTCTTGTACTGTCTTATGGAAATCCTTGTTTTATTCCATAAATTAAAAGCAAAATATGGGTGTATATGTCTGATTATTTACCCTAATTCTATTCTGTCTCCATTATAGATAACATGTCTCATCCTTGATTATCTGGAAACATGAATGATCATCGTATTGCTCCTATTTCTGATAGCTTTCAAGTTATTTGTATTATAATTCTTTTATTATTGAAATTAATCCTTTAGTTCTATTCATTTCATTCATCATGTTAATAAAAATCCTTGAAATTGTTAAATTTTTTTTTGTTTTTGCAAGGCAATGGGTTAAGTGGCAGCTAAACAATTATTAAATGTCTGAGGCTGGATTTGAACTCAGGTCCTCCTGACTCCAGGGCTGGTGCTCTATCTACTGCACCACCTAGCCACTTTAAAATTGTTCATTTTTCTAATGATATGACATAAAATAAGTTGGTTTTGTGTTCACTTTATAACAGTTCATGTTTTTGCAAGTAAATGGGGTGAAGTGACTTGCCTAAGGCCACACAGCTAGGTTATTATTAAGTGTCTGAGGCTGGATTTGAACTCAGGTACTCCTGACTCCAGGGCTGGTGCTCTATCCAGTGCACCACCTAGCCTCCTTAAAATTGTTCATTTTTCTAATGATATGACATAAAATAAGTTGGTTTTGTGTTCACTTTATATCAGTTCATATATATATATGTATATATACATATATTTAATATCTATCTCTCTATATACATATACATATTTTTTTTGCAAGGAAATGGGGTGAAATGGCTTGCCTAAGGCCACACAGCTAGGTAATTATTAAGTGTCTGAGGCCGGATTTGAACTCAGGTACTCCTGACTCCAGGGCCGGTGCTCTATCCACTGTGCCACCTAGCTGTCCCAATATATATTTTTTCAAGTCCTTTTGAAATCAACTATTTCCTTATTTCTTAGGACACAGCAAGATAATGTTCAGATCCCTTGTCTTATTCAGCCATTCATCAATTGGGTTGTTCACAACAAAAAACTGCTATAAATATTTTTGTACTGGACTTTTGCCTCTGTTTTTAATCTTTTTCAGACTTAAGCTGGTTGGCAAAATAGGTCAAAAACATGTACAGTTTAGTAACTCTTTGTGTTTAATTTCAAATTGCTTTTCAGAATGGTCACACCCATTCACAGGTCAACCAACAATGCGTTAATGGACCTGTTTTCCATTTTCCTTTTTTTTTTTTTTAGATGTGTGTGTATTGGGTCAGCTTTGCCATTCTGTTGCATATGAGGTGGAATTTCAAAACTGCTTAATTTTTCTAAGTAGTAGGATTTGGAACATTTTAAAGGAAAAGCTAGATAATCTGATTGGGTTTCAGGTAGACTCATCTTCCTGAGTTCAAATGTGACCTTAGATAGTTATATGTTTTGTGATCAGGAAAAATCACTTCATTCTGTTTGCCTTAGTTTTTTTCCTCACCTGTTAAATGAACCAGAGAAAGAGTATCTTTGAGTATCTTTGCTAAGAAAATTCCAAATGGCAACACAGAGCATTAAAC
Organism: Macrotis lagotis; assembly: GCF_037893015.1. NCBI lineage: Eukaryota > Metazoa > Chordata > Mammalia > Peramelemorphia > Peramelidae > Macrotis > Macrotis lagotis. The sequence goes on along the minus strand of NC_133658.1, from coordinate 19,566,442 downwards.
ATGGCTGAATAACAACTGAAAGATTTTAAAATGGGACTTTAGATAGCCTGGATTTTTTTCCCTAGAGAACTATCTGCATATGTCTTTAGACCATTTAACAAATGGGAAATGGTTTTTATTCTTATTAATTTGATATTGATATATGTGTATAAAACATAGAAAATGAGTCTTTTATTAGAACTTGCTATATTTTCCTCATTTAATTATTTCCTTTTTAAATTTAACTTTATTAGATTTATTTGTGCAAAATCTTTAAAAATATGTAGTCTAAATTGGGAAATTTATTTTGTCTTCATGATTTTCTATACTCCTTGGTCTGGTCATGGAATTTTTTTCCTATCCCTCAATCTGATAGATAATTTTCACTATGTTTCTGTAATTTTTTACCTTACTGTATTATTGACAAGAAGCTTTTCCCTCCTTCCAAGAAATAGAAACTTTCTCTTGCAAAAACTTCATATTCATATAACATGTCTGCAAATATTTGCCTTAGACTCTACCTCTTGTCCCTTGCTTCTCTGCCAAGAGGTGAGACCTTGCTTTATCAGTGGTCCTTTGGAAGCATGTTGGATGATTGCGTTGCTAGAGTATTGATCTTTTGCAAAATTGTTCTATTTTATATTATTATGGTTTTTATGTAAATCTTTCTGCTTAATTAATTCATCCAAATCTGCTTAGGTTCCTTTGAATCTTTAAAACTCATATTTTTATGATAGAATAATATTTTCCCTTTCTTGTTAACTTAAAAGTGAATTTTTAAATTTATTTAAGGCAACAAGGTTAAGTGATTTGCCCAAGGTCACATAGCTAGGCAATTGTTAAGTGTCTGAGAGAAGATTTGAACTCAGGTCCTCCTGACTCCAGGGCCAGTGCTCAATCCACTTCAACAACCTAGCTGCTCCTTAAAAGGAAAATTTAAGATGTCAGTACACAAAGAACAGAAAAAGAGAACCTCAATGAAACCTTTATTAGGTTAAGCTGTTAAAAATGTGTGTGTGTGTGTGTGTATATATATATATATATATATATATATATATATATATATATATACATATATATATATGTAAATATAAAATTGAACATAAGAGCACCAGTACTGCCCTGCTTATCACCCTCTCTGAACTTCCTTCTCTCTTCTAAATTTTTAAATATTAATAATTTTAAATACAAATAATTAATAAAGTATTAAATATTAATACTTTTGTACTACTATCACTACCTATGTATTCAATTCAAAACTATCCCCCCCAAAAAAGTCCTTTCTTCCAACCAAAATATGTTATCATTTAAAAAAAATCAGGCATTGACTATTTCTGAAAATGTCTCTCTCTTTCTCTATTTGTAGTCCATCATTTCTTTTGCTAAGAGATGGGTTGTATGCTTTATCTTCAGTCTTCTGAAATTATTTGGTATTCAAGAATTGTGGTCAGAGATCTTGAGGCTTTCCAATTTGTTTTATTTTTACAGCACTATATTCATTGTATAAATTGTTCCTTTCCTTGGGTTCCCTTCTCTTTGCAGGAATTCATTTACGTCCTCCTGGATTGCTCTCAGTTTAGCCCTTTCATTATTTCTTACAGAATAATAATAATATACCACATTCTTAATACGGCCTCATTTGTTCAAATAGTCAACAATTGGTGGGTAATCACTTTGTTTTCAAGGACTGGCTTCAGGAATGACTCCTGCTTTTCTCATTCCTGTGGATATTTATGCTTGATAATAATGGTTCTCGTTACATAGTAGTTTGGGGTGACATGTTGAATACAGTTCCAAAATTAACCTTGGGATGGCTGGAGCAGTTCACAGCTCCAACAACAAAATAGGCTGTGCCTATGCTCTGACATTCCCTCCAACCACTGTTATTCTCATCTATTGTCATCTTTGCTAATAGATACATGGTAAAGGAATCCTCAGAGTTGTTTTAATTTTCATTTATCATACAATTCATGATTCGGAACTTCTCTCACATTGTAATTGTTAGTTTGAAAATCTTCCCCCTTCTCCCCACCCCCACACGATTATTTATCTCCTTTGACCATTTATCTAATTGAGGGCTTGTCCTTATATCCTTATTTCAATTCCCTGTATATCTTGAATATATGACTTTTATCAGACAAATTTGAGGTAAAGATTTTTCCTAGTTAATTGTTTTCCTTCTAATTCTAACTCCTTTGATTTTGTTTACTCCGTATTCTCCAATATTCTGTAATTGAAACTGTCCATTTTGTCTTTTATGGTACAGAGTACAACGTTTCCCTTTTCCATGAGTATGAAAATGTGTCCTCTTATTTCCTTCAGTTTGTTTATGATATTACCTATTATGTTCACATCATCTATCCATCGAATCTCTCTAATTTCTCTATGTATTTTCTGTCTGTAATCGCATCCACTCTTATAGCTTCAGCTGCCACTTCTATGCAGATGATAGAGTGAACTCAATAGGAGGATGGAGTTATTTGAGAGGGATTGAGTCCCCGAAGGATCAGCCATTTATGAAGCAGCTGCTGCAAGCGAAGTTTGCTACCTAGAGTTACAAATAATAGAATGACGAATGAGACATGTATCCTGCCCATATGTAGCCAACAAGTTTGCAGAGAACCTTGGTTCTATATTCAAATCCTACAGACACAGCTCAAATGGTGGAGGACATTAGTCAACAACTTGACTTTTGAGGACCTACTATGTGTAGGATAGAAGAGGACTCACTCTCCCTTTCTAGAGAATAGAAAAATCCCTGACTTTATGTACTTTGAGCTTGAGGTTCTGGTAGTCTTGGTTGGTGAAGAGTAGGTAGATAAGTATGGCCAATATGGCCCTTCCATGAGGACCCGCCTCTGACTGGTCATGCTTGACCAGGCGGGGAAAGAGACAGGGTTACGTGGATTGAACTAGAAATTCTCTCCTTTTAGACAACTTGTTTCCTCTGACCTGGAAAATCCTGCTCTTCAAGGGAAATGCAGGGGAGGGGTTTAGATCCAAGTTTCCAAATGGCAGCCATGTGTTGTTATGTTGGCCAATGTTGCTTTGAAATCAATCATGTTTACAGGTCATTATTGCTCTTCACCAGAAAAACGTCTTCAAAGATATGGAGCAGAAAACAAGGACTCCTGAATGCTTTGAATAAATGTTTATGACATAGTGAAAGAAAATACACATGCCCCATAGTCTGACCTCTACTTGTTTCTGACAGTTTGGCTTGAAAATTGTGTTTTGGAATATGCTTTGTCCATCTAAGACATGGGCACACACGGAGAATTCCCTTTGTGTTTAGTTAGTCTTCCTCAGTCTCAGTTTCCTCATCTATAAATGAATTTTAAAATTGTAACAAGAGTAGAATTGGTGTATGGGTTCATAAGGAGGCCTTAGAAAATATGCTTTCAATGCTTTCAGTTGAATAAGTGGGAGCTGTGAGGACTTTTTGAGATAATAGAGTTTATTGACAAGTGAGGCAAAAGCCCCAGGGACTCAATGGGTTTTTTCTTTTCTTTTTTAGGTTTTTTGCAAGGAAAATGGGGTTAAGTGGCTTGCCCAAGGCCACACAGCTAGGTAATTATTAAGTATCTGAGGCCGGATTTGAACCCAGGTACTCCTGACTCCAGGACCGGGGCTCTATCCACTGCATCACCTAGCTGGCCGACTCAATGAATTAAAACAAATCACCTTTAAACCACTCCTTAAGTATCCACTTTCCTTCCAGCTTCAAACCATGCCACTTTCAAGCCACTTTGTATGAATGGTCAAGGTAGCTTTCCCTTCATCATATTTTGGCTATCATGTGATTATGAGAACCTGAATTCAAGGTTTGGACTGACTCCTTTTGTGTTCATTTTTTTCTTGATTTTAGATGGATGAGTATCTATCCCAACTTGGAAAGAAAGTTCTAGATATTCATAGATCTTTTGTTAGAAGAAAAGTGGTGGCAAGGGAGTGACATTCTAGCATACACTTTAGCACCCTCAAAGAAATGATCACCAAAAAGAAGATGAACCAAGGCTTGGTGAAATATAAAATGTCTAATCAATAGGGCCACAAACTGCTTTATATTATGATGAGATGCCCACATTATCTTCCTAAGAAAGTTTAACAGTAGTTTATTGATTTCCAGGGACATTTAGAAAAAGTGATCCGCAGTCAAAATGAGTCAAAGACAAGACTTGAATCCAAGTCTTCCTGTATAAGATGCCAGTTCTCTCTCTCCGACATCATACTGCTTTGTTTTTTGTTTTTTTTGCTTGATAAATGGTGGGTGCTTATTAGATTCTTTTAGGTCCTCATCACCTCACGTTTGGACTATTGCAATAACACCTGTGTTTTCCTGCCTCAGGTTTCTCCTTGCTTCAATCCAGCCTCTAGCCAGTCTCCAAAGTGATGCTCCCAAAGCACAGGTCATTACCTCCTTACTCAATAAACTTTAGTGTTTTCTTAGAATCTCCAGGGTCAAAATTAAAATTCTGCTTGGCATTTAAAGGCCTTAATAATGTAATTTGCTCCTACCTTTCCAGGCTTCTTGCTCATCTCCCTATCATGTTCTCTTTGATCCAATGGCCTCCTCATTGTTATATAAAGTAGACATTTTATCCCTTAACTTTTGGACTTTTCTCTGACTATTCAGGAATGCTTATTTCCACCCTGTTTCCTTTTAAGTACCAGGCAAAATCTCATTTTTCTGCCTTTGCCAATTCCTTTTAATTCTTGTGTCTTTCCTTCTTTTAATTATTTTCTATTTATCCTACCTGTAGCTTGTTTGTATATATTTATTTGTTTGTTATCTCACCCATTAAATTATTATTTTTTCCCCATTAAATTATGCGCTCCATGAAGGCATGGGCTGTCTTTTGCTTCTGCGGTTTCATCCTTTACAACCCTTAGCTTAGTGCCTAACATGTAGCGGGCATTTAATAAATGTTTGTTGATGGTTTGCTTGATCACGTGAAGGTGGTATGTACAACAAAGATAAATTGCATTTAGATTTCACAATTTGACAAGAGGTTAAATAAAAGAATAAAAGATGTAAGAAATCGATTAGAATAAGCCTGTTTCTGTTAAGCACAGAGGAAGTTTACACTAATGCACAATTGGTAGAGTTGTGAATTAATACAACTGTCCTGGAAAGCAGTTATGAATTAAATGGATAAAGAATTTATACTCTTTGACACATTAATTCCATTTTTAGATATTCATCCCAAGGAAGGATTTGAAAAAATAATATATTCTCTATACCATAAAATAATTATAGCAACATTTTCTCTAGTAGCAAAAACTGGAAACAGAGTAGATGCCCATTGGTGAGAAATGGCTAGATAAATTGTGCTGTATTATTGTAAATGAGGATCACATGTCAAAGGAAACAATGAATTAATGATTACAAAGAACCATAGCAACACTTCTCTGTAGGGACACAAAATGAAGTAAGCAAAACCAGGAAAACATTTTCAATGCCTACCACAATGCAAATGGAAAGAATAATGACAAAATGATAAAAAAAGTAAATGTTTCAAAATTACTGAGAACAAGGTGGCATCAGCGAAAACATTGAAGAAGACCCTCCCCACTTCTTTGCAAAGATAAAGTGTTTACATTGCATGAAATGTTAAGTTTTTTGATGCAATGATTGGTTTTGCTGATTTGCTTTCTCCTTTTCTTTTTAAAATTTTTTGTCATAAAGGAGTGTCATCTGGGAGAGTCAGGAGGAATACAAAGGGAAGTCTGTATGATGTAGAAATAAAGGATATAAGCCCAAATTTATGTACATAAAAAGAAATCAGAGGAAGTCATAATACTTGTCCCTAGATGGGATGATATGGTACATTGAGAAGATTCCTGGTTTCTGCTTTAGAGAAGAGTAGCTCATGCTTGTTTGAAACCACATGTTGGACACCTGGTATCTAATTTAAACCCCTTTCATTTTACATAAAAAGAAAATCCAGTTTAATTCACTTAAACACTGACAGCTAGGAGGTGACAGAGACTTTAACCCAATCACTCAAGTTGAGTGTTCTTTCTATTATACACTACATATTTTGTTGGTGCTATACTGTTAGAGAGCATTAGAAATGAAAAGGAAGTTTTATAATATGGGTGGGAGAAGGATCTTAAAAAGATATCCACAGATTTTTTTTTTCCCTGTGGAATACTCCCATTTGCCCCAAGTCACTGGCTATGCATGTCAAGGTGGTATAGGCTGAAATCTCTGGGGGATATACTAGACATGCCAGGGTCTCCACTAAACATCTTGAGTGGTTGGAAAAAAGCCTTTGGTAGATATCAAAGGTAATTGCAGCATGGTGTCATGGAAAAACTTGGAAAGATTTGGAGATGGGGGTTCTGGATTCAAATCTTATCTCAGCCACTTGTTACCTATGTGCCTAGCCAGATCATTTACCTGGACTTGAATTTCCTCATCCATAAAATTGCAGTGTTGGATAATTGGCTTCTGATATTTTTCTGTCCATCTATGATGTACGATCACAGGATCATAATACTTTCAAGGCTTGCTGACACACGATGCTGAAATATTCTCTCTGCCAGATCAGTTCTTTTCCCCCTCTTCTTCCAGTGGCTTGATTTTCCCAACAGCAGCCGAGGGGGGGGGGGGGGTGTAACAGAATCTCAGCTACCTCTCTGCTGACTTTTATGACTGAGGCTTTTCATCGCTGTTAAAGTACGACAGCTGTTAGAATTATTAGCCGTAACTCCGGTGCCTCCTTCCGTCCTAGTCCTGGATACAGGTCTTTTATTCTCCTCGTCTGCCATCTTGGATTCCAACTCCATTGGAATATCATGTGCAGAACCTCAGAGTTGAAAGGGAATTCTCAGATCAACAAACTGAATTCCTAGATGACAGAGAATCCCCTTTGTGTTTAGAATACAATGTTCAATCTTCCTCAGTCTCAGTTTCCTCATCTATAAAAATAGGAATATTAATAGCACCTACATCACAGTGATGCGATCAGGATGAAATGAGAAAATATACAGAAGGTATATGTCTATGGAGGAGCTAGATAACACAGTGGTTAGTGAACTGGACCTAGAGTCAGGGAAACCTGAGTTCAAATTCAGTCTCAGAAACTTACTAGCTGTGTGACCCTAAAGAAGTCACTAAATGCTGTTAACCTCAGTTTTCTTATCTGTAAAATGAGTTGGAGAAGGAAATGGCAAATGACTCCAGTGTCTTTGCCAAGAAAATTCCAAATGGAGTCATGAAGAGTTGGACGTGGCCAAAAAGACTGACCAGCACCAACAAAAAGTAGAATAGTAATAATAATATGTATATCACAGAGGTATTGCAGGATGCAATGAGTGAGAAATATACACGATTTATGTGTAGTGTGTGTATGCGTGTGTGTCATCCAAGCAGGTTGTATGCATAGATTTGAATTTATGATCCCGTGTATAGCAATTTATATTTATAGTTATACATTTCATCTTTGCGTTTTCTTGCTACCTAGATTTACAGTTGTCTATGTTTTTACTTTGACCAGAGTGTTTCAGAGGTCTGCTGCCCCAGATGCCACAGTGACTCTGTTTGCTCTTTTCTTCAAATGATACAATATCACCATAATTTTTTGTATGGTGGAGTTACTCCGTCCTCAACATTAGGATCTCATACTTGGAAATGATTTCCATTTAATCCAACCATTACCTGCAAAATAATCTATTCCACGGCCTACCCATATCTGGCACATACACTCTGAACCCAAATTTTCTTATTTTGAAAGCCCTCTCTTTATTTCTTTTGTCAATATGTCTGTATAATCTCATAATATGGATGCAGTTCAACCAAACAAGGTTAAAAACATTTTTTAATAAAAACCTACTATGTGTCAGCCACCAGGTGCTAAGGTACCTGCTCCTTTAGACTCTGTAGCCATGGTTACTGAAGACTCAGAATGAAAAGTCCTCACCCTGATAATTCTTGGCTCCATCAAATCATTCAACATCAGAAATATCTATAATTTCATCAGTGGAGATGACATTTAAAAGAGAGGCATTACATTAAAAAGAGACTTTGAGGTTTCTAGGTGGCACAATGGATAGAGAAATAGGATTTGAGTCAGGAAGATCTGAGTTCAAATTTGAGTTTCAGTCACTAGTTGTGTGACCCAGAGCAGATCACTTTGACTCAGTGTCCTCTTCTGTAAATTGGGGTAATAGTAACACCCATCAAACAAGATTTTTGTGAGGATCAAATGAAATATTAATTATAAATCTCTTATCACAGTCCCAGCAAACATGATGATAGAAATGTGTATTCCCTTCCTTTCCCCTATTTTTCCACTAAACTAAAGACCAAGAGATTTTTTTTGCCCCTTATAGCAGAAACATCCCATATGGGTCATCTCCCCTGTTAGAAACGTGAGCTTTTTGAGAGCTGTAACTCTCATCTTTTTTATTTCCATTGCCAGCATTTAGTCCAATGCTTAGCAGACAAGAGTCCTAAATAAGTCTTTTTCAAATATTCATACCAAACAAATGATTTTCCAGACTTTGCCCTGAAGAGCTTAGATGGGAGATAACTCACACCTCCTGGAGGCCACCAACCCTTTCTACTTTAGGACGGTTTTGATGCTTAGGGAATTTTCTTCTTACCTACTTCAAGCTGAAATTCATCTCTGTAATTTCTAGTTATTACTCGTTTCCACTTCCAAGGACAATTCCCTGTTTCTAAGGTTGTTTTGTGGGAAGACGCAAATGAACAGAATCCTCAATCTGTGAATCCCATTGATGACTCCCATTGTCTGAGAACAGTTCAGTCTTGGAGTCGCCAAGCCATTGAAAATGGTATGCAGGCACTCTGCCATCACCACCACAGCCTGTTTGCCCAGTTCTTGGTCACTGCTAGTTTCCTACAATAGTCTACAAAGAATGGAGCCGTGGAACCCATGCCGTGCCTCATGTGGAATATATTTTCACTCTGAACTCCTCTGATTGAGGGCAGATGCTCTTAAGCTTCCATGTAGATAACCCCTTGAATAAACATAAGGGTTTCTGTAGCATGTTAACGTTTACAAATTGCTTTTCTCAGAAAGTCTTTATTGGATAGACAGTATAAAGAGGATCATCCCACTTTTCAATTGAAGAGACTGAGACTCTGGGTGGGGAAGTGACTTGCCTAAGATTATTTAAGAGATTAAGTAGCACATTTAAATTATTCTAAAGGGGATCCTAGAATATTCTTCGCTACTGTATGTGGTCCCTACAGATTCCAACGGGCTGACTTATAGCATATTCCGTCTCTTGTTGCTGCAGACGATTCATTATTGAATAATGTTCGATTTTCTTGTATTTTGAAGTGGGCAGTGTTTTGTTACACACATGTTTTTCCTTTGGCTGGTAACTTCTTGCACATAGTGTGATTTATTGTTTGCATGTTGTATCTAGGGCAGGGTGACCTGGTATATGTCCCACAGCATGGAAATTTAGAGAAGGAGCAAAAATTTAACACATGTTAAGTTTATTCTTTAGCAGCATCGAAATCACTAGTGGCTAATTACACCTCATCAAAGTTTTCTTAATTACTTGCTTCCCTAATAGGTTATTTTTGCATCATACTTTTGTTTTGTTTACAAATTATAGATCTGCAGTTTCTTCACTTTGGAAAGCCCCATAGAGACTTTTCTACAAATTGTAGATCAATGCCTTTGTTACAACCTATGTTCTTTAGGTGTATTGAGTTATTAAGTGATTTTCCCAGAGTCATTTGCCAGTATGTGGCATTGGTCTGTCTCAAACCCAAGAAGACTCTCAGGTCTTCTCCTTACCAACTTTGTCCAAGTCTCCCTCATTTAATAAATTCACAATATGAATGCACTTCAATCAGTCAATAGTCAATAAACATTTATTGAATACCTACTACATGCCAGCCACTATTTTTTTAAACAATGGGGATACCAGCAGAAGATAAAACTCAGTTCTGCTCTCAAGGAGCTCATGATCTAATAGGGGAATCAACATACCAACAACTATGTACAAATAAACTATATAAATAAATTGGAGATTATATCAGAGAGAAGATGCTACAATCGATTCACTGTGGAAATTGTAAGAACTTACAATATGAAAGACAATAGGCATAGTAGAGAGAAGGCTGACTTTGGAATAAGAAAGACCTGAGTTTAAGTCCTAATACAGATACATATGCATCTTTTAGGTGTATGGTCATAAGCAAATTGTAAGACAGTAATAAAAATGCTAGAGGAGGACCTAAGGGGCTTGGGTTCAAATTCTGGCTCTGAAATTGACTTTCTGTGTGATCTTTGACCTCTCTAGGCCTTGGTATTCATATCATGAAAACAAGAGAGTTGACTAGATGGCTTCTGAGGTCTTTTCTCAAAATTTATAAACCTTTGATCCTAAGCCTAAAGAATATCTCTTCCACCACATCTTTTTTTAGAGAATGATTCAAAAATCTTCAGAATCTCTGGATAGTTGCTTCTCTTTTGCTTTCTCTGTCTGGACATTCCTATCTTCATTTAATTCAATACTTATGTTTCTAAGTTTAGGTTTTCAGATTTGGATTCCCTCAAAGGGGTAGTTAATTTTTCAGAAAAATTTCCCTACATTAGGAATATTGTCAGTTAGTGGTAACATGTAACCATCATGCTATCTGTGTTTAGTGTAAAGAGGAGACTGAGGTAAATAAGGAACTGATGCATTCTTCAAAGTTGTCAATATTAAAAAAAAATCATCTCTCTCTGTTAAAATGGTGAACTATGAGCAAGCACCATATTCAAAGAAAATCTTTTGTGATCATACGCTAAGGACCTTCTTAGTTGGGTGGCCTTCTTCACTATTTCTTGAATGATCAGTCCTAGTGTGGATTTTATTTTATAATACAAAGAAACAATTGAAGATTTTCGAACAGAAGAATGATACAATGAGACCTTAGAAATAAGAACAAATCTGGTGGTTCCATTTTATTATTGCCCTTTGTGAAATCCAGGATAGTCCAAATGGTATTTACACTATTAATAATAGGATCCTTTTTTTCTGTACCATTACCCAGGCTTTCTTTCATACTGAAAATATACTTTTCCTCACTACTTAGAATCCTAGTTCCCTTCAAAACTCAGCTCAAGCCTCACCTTCTGCATGAAATATTTCTGATTTCTCAGACTGCTGGTAATCTGTCCCTATCATCATCATCAGCAGCAGGAGGAGCAGCAGCAGGAGCAACAGCAGGAGCAACAGCAGCGTGATAGTGCTATAAAGTTTGTAAAATATTATTTCATTTAATCCTCACAGTAATCTTGGGAAGTGAGTACTACTATTATTACTTGCATTTTACAGATGAAAAGACTGAGGTTGAGACAGTCTAAGTGATTTTGCAAGAGTATCAAAGTTAGAAAGTATCTGAGTATGGATGCAGTCTCAGACTTCCTGACTCCATATCTATCTCTGTCTCTCCTCACTGCTCACAAATTTCGCATTTTGTCCAATTTGTATATAGCTACATAATTCTATGATGTCTCCCACCAATAGAATGTAGATTCTTTGAGAGATAGGACTGCTTCATTCTGCCTGTACAGAGCAGCTTGAGAAATGCTAATTGTTTGATTACTTGGCAGCTATGTGAAGGAGATATTAAGAAGGCATGGGGAGAAAGTTATGAAGTCATTGCCACGGTTTATTCAAGAGAAAATGAAGACCTGTCAAAGAAAAAGCAAATTATACATATTTATTTATAATAATCTTTTAAAATATATAGTTATAGAAATGCTTATTTATTCCATAAATTAAAAGTAAAAATAATTTTATTTTTTAAAAAGATGATGGTCATAAATGTAGAGATGAAAGGATGAATGTAGGTCTTGTTTTGGGGGTGAAACTAATAAGATTATATGGTTAATAAAGGGTACAGAAATAAGAATTGATAGTTCCACCACATTCTCCATATCTGGAGAACGTATTTGGTTCCAAGCCACAGGGAATAGGAATCTTGTTGCTAAGCTAGAAAGTATCAGGAGGGCCACTAGAATGATGAAGAGTCTCCAGTTTAGATTCTAAGAGAATCTGATGTTCAAGGAACATAAAGGGGATTTTTAATCTGAAGAAGAGCAGGGTTGGGTAAGCGTTGAAGTAAGGAGATTGGATGTGATACCAGTCTGCAAGTATGATCCTGTGGAAAAAGACTTTAGGCTTCTTCTTGTCCTAAGAGGTCAGGGTCAGGGGCAATGAATGGAAGTCATAGTGAGTCAGATTTAAAGTCAATGATTGGAAAAGTTATTTACAATTGAAGCTGTCAAAAAGTGGAAATGCTTCTTTAGAAGATATGTCCTGAATTTTGCCCTCACTAGGGTTATTTTAGCAAAAAGTTGGTGGACCACTCCTTGGGAATATAACAGAAAAGATACTTTTTCAAATGTATCCTGGGATAAATGTCTACTGAATGTCCTTCTAAAGCTGAGATAGAATGATTCTTGAAGTGGTTGTTATCTCCCATTTATCATGTAATTATCTTATCTATACATAATTGTTGGTATGTTGTCACCCCCAATAGGGTTGTTAACTTCCTGAGAGAAGGGATCGTTCTTTGCCTCTCTAGAAGAGGGGGGCCTAGATGGCACAGTGGATAGAGCACTGGACTCGGAGTCAGGAGGACAGGAGTTCAAATCTAGTCTCAGATGTCTACTAGTTGTAGCTGTGTGACTTTGGGCAAGTCATTTAACCCTGATTGCCTTTCATCCAGGGCCATCTCCAGTCATTTTGATTCATATCTGGCAATGGACTCAGATGACTCTGGAGAGGAAAGTGAGACTGGTGACTCAGCAGCCCCCCCCCCAATCAAATCCAGTTCATGTGCTTATTATGACATCACCTCCCAGATGTTATGGTCTTCTTCAAGAATGAAAGATGAGCATTAAGATACCTTCTAAATGATTATTGATTGACTGACTAGATATGGGAAGTAAGAAATTTGTAAGAGTAAAAGATAACCACAAGATATTTTGTATAAGTGACCTAGTGAATTGTGGTGCCATATTTTTCTCCTCCCAGTAATGAAGTCCTTCTCATCCTTGGGCTGAGATTCATCCTTAAATTATTTACTTTATTCATCCTTCACATGGGATTTATCCAATATGTTTGGGGTCTTCATTTCATTCTCTTTTCATTTTTCATTTCATAACCTCTGACCAGTGGAGGAGACTTAGGAATCATCAACAGGTTATAACTGAATTGATAGAAGCTGATGAGATTACCAAGTGTGGTAGTACTGTGGAAAAAGAGAAGAGAGTCAGGAATAGAGCTTAGGAGATACCCATGGCTAATGAGCTTAACCTTTTTCTTTTTTTTTTTTTTTGATATTTTCTTTTTTTCTAACTACATGTCCTGAAAGTCTTTCAACATTCATCCACCTGCATTTTCGTAAGTTACACATTTATCCATCAATCCTCCTCCTTTCCACCCCCAGCCCCTTTAGCAGCAAATAGTTTGGTAAAAGTTATGCATGTACACCCATGTTCAACATGTCCATATATTAATCATTTTGTGTATGATGAATTAGGACCAAGGGAAAAGAAAGAAAACCATGTGATAGAAAAAAATCATAAGAGAAATTTCATTAAAAAGTCAACATAATGTCCATTCAGATTCTGTGTTTTTTTTTTTTTTTTCGGTTGAGAGTGTAACCTTGATGAAGATCCAGCAAAGATCACATTGTAGTATCCTAACAGATTGGAGGAAAAATTAGCAGAGAAGGGTCACAAAATATTTAGATATTAGCTACTAAAAAGGAGAAGAGGATGGCAGTGTCCAAAGCTGCGGAGAGGTCAACAGTGTTGAAGACTGAGGAAAGATCATTAGATTTGGCAGTTAAAACATTATTGTGACTTTAGAGAGGGAAGTATCTATTGAATGACATGTTCAGCAACTGGACTATGTAGTTTAAAAGAACATAAGAGGGAAGAAAGTGGGAGCAAAGTGTTGTCTTTTCAGTGACATTAATCACAAAAGGGAAGAGTGATATGACCATAGTTAGCAGATATAGTTGGATCAAGTGAGGGTATGTTGTAGGCAGTAAAGAAGAAACCAGGAAAGAGACAGATAGATAGATAGATAGATAGATAGATAGATAGATAGATAGATAGATAGATAGATAGAAAGAAAGAAAGTAAGAAAGAAAGAAAGAAAGAAAGAAAGAAAGAAAGAAAGAAAGAAAGGTTGAGAGACAGAAAAACAGAGGGAGACAGAAAGAAACCAGAGAGAGACAGAGAGTGGAAAAGAAACAGAAAGAGAGGGGGGGTAGGATTTCAAAAACAGAAGCAAAAAGGGGAAAATATTTAAGATGGGAGCAGTTTTGTTAGCTATTAAACAGACATTCCAATAAGTTTAGTGGGAGTGGACAACTTTAGAATAGAGTGTTGGTGGAGCTGGGTTGAGTGGGATGAAAGTAAGGGAGGAAACTAGGGTTTGAACAATGATAAATAGGGTTCAGAATTCCTAGGATGGGGAGGGACCTGGTCAGAGTTTATTAGCACGGGAGGATCAAGTTTAAATAGATTATCAATGCCTTTAGAATTCCAGCCTCAAGAATCTCTTAGTGAGTTAGTGCTGGAAAGTTGGAAAGGAGAATGTGGGGTAATGGGAGAAGCTGAGTAAACTTAGGCTACTGAATGTTGGGAGGAGCAGGATGCAGTGGTGGTGCCTCACCCTCTGGCAGGTCCAGGCAGGTGATAGGTGAAGTGTGAGTGGTGGGATGGAACTCTGATCCAGACTAGTCCTCTGCTAGTTTATGTTTGAGTGTGGAAGGAAATCAGGTGCTCGAGGTCTAATAGTCAAGAAAAGGAGGTTCATTTGGCCATAACAGGGCAATGATTCCACAGAGGGCAATATATTGATTCAGCTGATCAGGGGTCTTCTTCCTCAAGTTGCCCCTGGTTGTCTAATGGGCAAACATCAGTAGAAGGTTTTTTTTTTCCTTCTTCTGACTTTTTGGTACTTAGGCAACCAGCTAATGACCTCAGTGGCCCAAATGCTTAGATCTCTGAACCAATTAAATCTCATGTAGGTTTTTTTCTAGATGTTCATTAACTCTTTCTCTAGTAAAGACATCAAAGTCATATTTCCTGGTCTAAAAAAGCCTCAACTGTGTTTCAATGCTTTTTTAAAATTAATTTTTATTAAAGACATTATTTGAGTTTTACAATTTTCCCCCATCTTACTTCCCCCCCCCCCCCCCCCACGGAAAGCAATCTGTCAGTCTTTACTTTGTTTGCAAACTGGGTGTGATCAGAGAGAAATCATATCCTTCAGAGAAGAGACAAGAAGTCTAAGAGGTAACAAGATCAGACAATAAGATATCTGTTTTTTTTTTCTAAATTGAAGGGAATAGTCCTTGCACTTTGTTCAAACTCCACAGCTCCTTATCTGGATACAGATGGCACTCTCCTTTGCAGACAGCCCAAAATTGCTCCTGATTGTTGCACTGATGGAATGAGCAAGTCCTTCAAGGTTGAACATCACTCCCATGTTGCTGTTAGGGTGGACAGTGTTTTTCTGGTTCTGCTCATTTCACTCAGCATCAGTTCATGCAAATCCCTCCAGGCTTCCCTGAAATCCAGTCCCTCCTGGTTTCTAATAGAACAATAGTGTTCCATGACATACATATACCACAGTTTGCTAAGCCATTCCCCAATTGAAGGACATTTACTTGATTTCCAATTCTTTGCCACCACAAACAAGGCTGTTATAAATATTTTTGTACAAGTGATGTTTTTACCCTTTTTCATCATCTCTTCAGGATATAGACCCAGTAGTGGTATTGCTGGGTCAAAGGGTATGCACTTTTTGTTGCCCTTTGGGCATAGTTCCAAATAGCTCTCCAGAAGCGTTGGATGAGTTCACAGCTCCACCAACAGTTGTAGTAGTGTCCCAGATTTCCCACAACCCTTCCAACAATGATCATTATCCTTTCTGGCCATATTGGCCAATCTGAGAGGTGTGAGGTGGCACCTCAGAGAAGTTTTAATTTGCATTTCTCTAATAATTAATGATTTAGAGCATTTTTCATATGGCTATGAATTGCTTTGATCTCCTCAATCTGTAAATTGCCTTTGCATATCCTTTGACCATTTATCAATTGGGGAATGGCTTTTTGTTTTAAAAATGTGACTCAGTTCTCGGTATATTTTAGAAATGAGTCCTTTGTCAGAATCATCAGTTGTAAAGATTGTTTCCCAATTTACCACATTTCTTTTGATCTTGGTTACAGTGGTTTTATCTGTGCAAAAGCTTTTTTATTTAATGTAATCAAATTCATCTAATTGGTTTTTGGTGATGTTCTCCATCAATGTCTTTTAAGAACCAGCCAAGCATACATGGTGATAGGAAAAGGGGAGTAGAGGGTTCTGGTGAACATTTTTCCTACCATGAATTCACTCCTAGACTCTGCTACTATTCTTGAAATGGAAGCTCTTTGAGGATGGATAGCATGTCTTGGTTAGCTTCCTGTCTTGCTCAGAGCTTTGTGCAGTTAAAAGTACTGGAGAAACGTTTGTGTAATGAGTGAACTCAGATCGATGTTGACCCTATTCATGGTCTCGTAGGGCAATAGAAACTGCTATCCTCCATGTAAACTTTTGCTCTTGACTCCGGCAGGAGATGTTCCAGTTAAAGAGGGTTTTCCCAGCCAGAGATGCCCTACTGAGTATTATTTCAAAAGGGTAAAACAACAACGTCTTTGCTCACTAACCTTTGGAAGTTCAGAGAAGATTGTAGAGAAAATTCCCAAGCCTTAAAAATGCCATTATTCTTGGAACCTAAACCAAGAGGCCTGTAATGTGGGAAGAGATCTCCGAATGGAAGAAAGTGTCCATCAGCTGGTCATCCTTGGCAGGATCTGGGGCCGTGTGTACATCAGCATCTGTTGTCTCAGTCTTTGGAAGGATGAGATGGTTGCTATGGAAATGCCAATTGTGGGATAAGGAAAGCAAAGTCAGGAAAGGAGGGTCAGAAATTGGAGAAATATGAGGTGTAGAGGGTAGAAAAGCAAAATAACCAGTGGGAGCTCATCAAAGGCTCATGGTGAAAGAAGGCAGTTGGGTTCCACCTCCCTGCATTGAGGGAGAACAATGATAATTTCTCTAATCCCTGCTAATGAAGTTAATTTTGCCCAGGGATACATATAGGGAACCAAGGTGGCTGACAACTTAAAATTAATCCCAGAGAAATTTGTGGCATCTTTTCTTATAACCACCTCTATCAGCAGGAACAGATTTATGAGTCTTGAAGATATCTTTGGATATACTGTCTATTTCAACCCTAGATTTACAAATAAATCCTACACTACTTCCTCCCTAATGTCACTGTTCCCTCTTAAGGAATCTGTGATCAGATCTTATCGAATGCTGGGAGTGTTTTCTAAAAGAAAGAAATTTGCTTGTGGAAGCTCAGGATTACTTCACCTCTGTAAACTGAGACCTAAAGAAGTTAAGTGACTTGCCTTCTACACATAAGATCTAAAAGGGACTTTGAGAGGGCAATTAGTACAACTCTTTCATTTTACAAATAAGGAACCTGAAGCCCAGAAAGATGGAGTGATTTGCCCTCATTTACAAAGATATTAAATAGTAGAATTAGAAATTCTTTTTAGGTTTTCTGAGTCTAGACCTAGCATTTTATCTTCTGCACAGAATCAGTGAGTCAGAGGATCTGGGTTCAAATCTTAGCCCTGTCATATTTGTGTGACCAAATTACTTAATTTCTCACTTTCTATGAAATCTATAAAAATCAGACAGAAACAGAGAGACAGAGTCTCCTAGGGGAGATACAGGACAGGTAAAATACAAGCTATGGGTAGTCATACTTAAGCTTAGGGTCACTCAATAAGATTTGTAGGAGTAATCAGAAGATTGTCCATAGGAACCTAGTATCACAAATTTGGAGGAGGGAGGACCTGAGAGGTCCTTAATTTTTTTTTTTAGGTTTTTTTGCAAGGCAATGGGGTTAAGTGGCTTGCCCGGGGCCACACTGCTAGGTAATTATTAAATGTCTGAGGCAGGATTTGAACCCAGGTACTCCTGACTCCAGGGTGGGTGCTTTATCCACTGTGCCACCTAGCTGCCCCCTAGCTTTCATGTAAGGAAACTGAGGTCTTGTGAGGTCTTGTTCACAGTCTCACAGAAGTATCTGAGGCAAGATTTGAACTGAGGTTTTCTTCTCTACTATGGTGACAATTACCGATAGTTTGGGGAATAGAATTCTATAACAAAAAATAATACTAAGGGAAGGTAGGTCAATGAGGACTTATGACCCATAGAAATACACAGCTATGTCCTGAGACCAGGGTTCACCCTAGGGTTTCTAGGTAATGTAGGGCCTCTCTGAAAGCCCAGTTTGCCATCTAAAGTGGATGTTGACAGAGGAGTTCCAGAACATGTACTCTAATAGGTAAATTGGTGGAAATAGTCTCTGCTTTGGAAATACCAAAATTGGGGCTAATTAGGGCAAGTCAGAAAGTTTATTCATTTTAAGCTTAGAGCTGCCACAGTTCTGTCATTTTTCCATGGTGCTGTAACTTTGAAATTTGAGGCCATATCAGTCTTTGAGAGGAGACAATGAAGCAAAAGTCAGATTTGCTGAGTAATTCTCAAGCTGGAATCAGGCTTTCTGTGAAAATTAGAAATAATTTCACACTACTAAATTGAGAAAGGAATTTGGCAATATAATTTTCTGGCCAGGTCAATATTAATATCGCTCAAGGGAATATCTGCTTTTAATGAAAAATGGATTTTTGGATTGGTGAAAAACAAATTTCCTTTCTCTTAAGAAGCAGACAACTGGTGCAAATTTTCCTGAATGTCTTAGGCAAAGTCCAGGATTAGCAAATCCTTAGGAGTTCCTGGAAATATCATGTTCTGTATGTCCTTCTCCAGGGCGAGCCCTAGGCAAAGCTGGGGAAAGATCTAGGCAAAGATTGTGTTAGGGTTGGCCCCCCTCTCTCTGCATTTTAGTCCTAATGTCTCAAGAGACCTGCCGGGTGACATAAAGGAAAGAACCTTGGTTTTCATACTGGGGTTCTTAATCTTTTCTGAGCCAAGGTCCCTTTGGACCATTTGGTGAAGCTTCATGGACCCCTTCAAAGAATCATGTCTTAAATGTGAAATTTCAGTTACAAGTTACTTTTTTTCCTTTTCTTTTTTTTAAACTCTAGCTCAAAAATCCTCTACTCTAGAATCAGAAGTTGTTATCTCAGTTGTGTCCAATCCTATGTGACCCCATTTGGGGTTTCATTGGCAAAGATTTTGGAGTGGTTTCTTTCTCCAGCTCCTTATCTAGATGAGGAAACTGAAGCAAACAGGTTGAAGTGACTTGCCTAGGGTAACATAACCAGTAGTTATCTGAGATCAGATCTTTTTGACTCCAGGCCAGTCCCACCTACTTGGGTTCAAATTCTACCTATGGTTATTTATCCATGTGACTTTGGGCTCATCACTTCATCTCCCTGGGGCTCAGATACAAGAGAAGGAGGTTGGGCTGGGCGATCTCAAAGATCCATTTGTCTTCAAGTTTAGCAGCATTTAAAGTAAAAAGAAGGTGGACTTGAATGCTGACTCTGACACTTATTATCTAGGTGACCTCAGGCAAATTATTTTAATCCTGTCAGCCTCAGTTTCTCCTATGTCAGGATCTAGATTATAAGAGCTCTATAGAATCCATTCCTGCTGACTCCAAACCTATGATCCCATAAGCTCCAGTTAGTCAGGATTCTTAATTTCTCAATAACAACTTACTGGGGCCCTCTTGCTGCCCATGCCCTGCCCACAGTTAATGATTGCCAAGGATCTACTTCCATAACATAAAATAATTCTAATGTGCTGCCACTCTCAGACCCAAGAGAAATTCCAGAAACTCAGAGTTGGAGGGGCTGTGGTAGTCAGATAGACCCACCTATCCCTGGAAAGGCTTTGATACATGTGCCAGACAAATAGCTATTGTGGGGAGACCCCTGATAACCTTCTGAGGTAGTCCATTCAGCTTTCTAATCCAGCCCCCATTAGTGGTAACATTTTCCTTACATGACACTTACATTTATTTGTCTCTGCTCTCCCTATTTCTAGGTCCATTCTCTGGGGGCCAGTAAAATAATTCTAGTCCTTTCCCATGACAGACCTTCAAATACCTGAGGATGGCATCATGCTGGCATCTCCCCTTTAAAAGAAAGGGATCAAGTCTATTATGATACAGAGACACAACTGAGCTTGGAGAGACAGTGGGGGCCATTTGGTCCCCAAATCCCTTTTTATTTTTTTTACTGATCATGAAACAGAGGCTCAGGGTAGCTAAATGAGGAGTCCAAAATCATACATTGTAGTGGTCAGTAGCTGGATTGGATTCCAAACCAGTCTTCTCTCCAGTGGATCCCATTGGCTCCAGGAAGCCACAATGCCCATCAATATTTACTCTGTTCCTAAATTAGCTTGATTATTTTCCATCGCCTGGTCCCTTTGCTCTTTCTGGCCCCTAACTCTTAGGTCAGCTGGTGATCCTGACTGTCATCCCATTTCCTGGCCTTCCACGCCAGTCCTTGCACTATCTTCGTGCCACCTCTCCTCCCAGATCTTTTTGTCTTTTTGGCTCTTGGCATTGCTTCCCCTCTCAGTTCTTCCTTCTCTGGAACATGACTCAGATCTTTGTTATCTGTGGAATGGGGCTCTGGCAAAGCCTTGTTTTTCACCCTTGCCTACCTAATACTGGTGGCTTGGACAGAAGCCTTTATTAGTTGTATTTTAAATATGGGAAGGTTTGTTACTTAAAGGGCAACCCAGAGATACAGAGAGAAAGGCAGGGACCACAAAAAGTTCCAACCAGAGAAGTTGTTACATGTCTTAACATCACAGGAGGAAGGAAAGGAGAATTTGGTGATAGTCCAGAGTGGAGATTATGCTTTCACATTTTTACCCCTATAATTACTGGGGTTCTTTCTCTAAACCAGTGTGGGAGATGATTGAGGACTCCTTATCTTTTTCACCAGAAAAGCCCAGAAATCTTATTAGTCCCATTCACTGGAAGGGCAGGGGTGGGAGCTAAACTACCAAAGTCTTTACATATACTTGGATATTCTACCTACTAGAACAACTTATGGAGACTCATCACCTGAAGCCCTGGGGAAGCCAGGCAAGGTGTAGCAGGTGGGGTGGGACTTTATTCAGGTTCAGGCATAATGTATTTCCTATCTCTGATGTCAGATGTAGGCAAACTCCAATCAGCAAATCTTCATGGGAATTAGAAATTCCCAGTGTAGCCTGGGATCTGATTGTGAGAGCTTGGAGGTTTGTTTAGATGAATGTGGAATAAACAGGATTGCCTCCCCACCTGCAGCAGCAGCACCTGTAGTTACAAAAACGATTCAGTTATTGAACTGATGCAGAAATAGGAAGGGCTACTCACTCTACCTCCTGTCACTCAACTTTGGCTATATTTTTAGGATTGTGCAGGGCAAATGGGGTTAAGTGGCTTGCCCAAGGCCACACAGCTAGGTCATTATTAAGTGTCTGAAGCTGAATTTAAATCCAGGTCCTCCTGACTCCAGGGCCGGTGCTCTATCCAGTGAGTCACCTAGCCGCCCCGTCACTCAACTTTGGAATAGAATTGAAGCATCATCAACCTGACCCGCTTCTTCCCTTTCTCTTTCCACAAGGAAAATCCTTTTGTCTCTTAACTGTTCTCCAGTCCTACAGAGTCAAGTGAGAGAACATCAGCAAGACTCAACAAGGGCCATCATCCCTCACCAGATGACCACCCACTGTTTTTAACTTCTAGGGGAAAAGACCCATATTCAGCTTTGTCCCACTTTGGGGGATAGGATACGAACAAGAGTCCCCAAGAATGGGCTAGCATAGACACATGTAACCTGCATCATTGCAGACAACTTCTGAATCATTGGAAGAATGAATCCATTGGAATATTTGGACCCTGCAGCAGGCTCTTCTTCCTCCTGTCTGGCATCCCTTACTTTTTTTTTGGAATCTTCTACCTTTCAACAAATTTCTCCATCACTTATCTCAAGATCCCTGTACCATGACAGAAGCCTAGATGTCCAGCAAGTGGGTTTGCATCTTTATCTTTGTCTCATCCTTTATCAGCTACTTTCCCCACTTTATTTGCATTTCCCTATGGACCAAGGATTCAGCCTTTAAACCAGAGCCAGTGTGATGATTAGCCTCTATCTAAATGGACAGCGAGACCAAGTAGAAGCAAATTTTAAAACATAGGAAACTTTTAGGGAAAAACACTTTCATTCATGCACTACAAGAAGTGTGGATCAGGGAAAGAGAAACAGAACCTGCCCCATCCTTTATCAGCCTCCCTGATGAGAAGATTCCACAAGCCTTATATATCTTTAGTCACATTCCTCCATGGGATCCTTACAGGTGGAGCTAGCCTCATTCTCTAACCACCTCTATGACACACTTCATTTCTCTTCTCTCTCCCATTTCCTGAGCCATCACCAGCCAGTCTTTTGACTTTTGTCTTGCCACTGGACTTGGATGACCAGAGGAGAGAGTGACTTCGCACAGCTCGGCACTTCAGTTCAATTCATACATGAGTCACGATTTAATTGATCTTTGACAATGAAGGATGAACAACAATCTCTCTCACTTGTGACTTTCTACCACAGCATTCCAACATGCCCTAAATTAAAAACAAAACAGCTTGCCCAGTCATAACTCTAATTCTTTCAGAGGATCAAAAATTTAGGGCTGGAAGGAATCTTAAAGATCATTGAGTTCAACGCTTTCATTTGATGCAAACAATGATACACCAAGAAGTTATGTCACTTGCCCTTGGTTCATATATATCTGAGGTAAGATTTGAATTCCTGACTCCAAGTCTAGTGCCCCACCCACCTTACTCTTTTTAAAGTTTCTGGTATTTTTCCTTCAAAATCGCTCGTCAAACTCTAAGTGTAGGGGAATTCTATCCATGCTCATGCATTTCCTATCCCCCAGAAAGAGCTTGGCAGGCTAAGAAATTTTTTTCTGCTCTGAAGAATTTATTTCCCCTGGTGCAGTTTTTTCATGTTACAGAGATACCTAAAGTTTTACTAGCTCCAGAGGTATAAAGTTCCAGAGGTAGAAGATTCCAGAAAAAGCAAGGAATGCCAGACAGGAGAAAGAAGAGAGAGCTTGCTGCATGACTCAGATATTCCAATGGATTTATGCTTCCATTGATTCAGAAGCTCTCTCCAATGATGTGGGTTACATGTGCTATGCTAGCCCATCCTCGGGGACTCTTGTCCATATCTTTCCATAAACTTCTCAAGTGTTTTTTTTTAATTCACATACCTTCCTCTGTGACCTTAACCTCTCTGAGTCTCTGTTTCCTTATTGCAAAATGGAATGATTTGGATAAAAGAAGACCTGTAAGATTTTTTTCCAGCTTTAGATTATATAGTTTTATGTTTATGACAAACAATTTAAACTCAACCACCTCAGTTTCTTTCTGAAGATTTTATCATTTATTAGGTAATTTACTGAGTGGTTGTGAATAAAAAGTTTTGTATAATGGAATATGATTTAGAAATATGAGCTGTTATTATCTATCATCATCTATTCAACAAATAATTATTGAGGGTAAATGTGACAATGATTTCTGGCAAAAAGAGAAGGATCATCTGCTTATTTCTTGTTTCCCTTCTGTTTTCTATGTAAAGGAGGACGACCTTGATCCTGGAAATGATAGGCCAAGCGTGACTTAAGAGAAATTGATATACAAGATAAGTAAGGTCAAAAACCAAGTCAACCTTCATGAATTTGAGTCTGCTTCAGATGACATGTGGCCTTGGCTATTGAGAAAACTGAATCTCGATCAATTGTACACGATTTTAGAAAGATCATGGAAAATGGAAGAGTTCTTTGAAGATAAGAAGACAACATTTGTCCTGATTCTCAAAAAGAGAAGGGAATAGAGTTTGCAAAATATAGGCCAGTGAGATTGAATAAAGTCCTTGTAAAATTCATTGTTGGTGGAAATCCAGAGAAAGGAAGCAGTGATTACAAAACATCAGTCTGTTTCCATCAAAAGCAGCTCATGCTAACCCAATTTCCTTTCTTAACCAGATTACTAAGTGGATAAGGAGAATGCTATGGATACATTTCATCTATGTTTAGGGAAACTTTTTTAATAAAGTACCTCATGCTACTCTGGTGGAGGAGAATGGAAATACACACGAAATTGGATCTATTTTAATGAATTCATAATTGGTTGCATGGACAGACCCAAAGAAGATAGGTTAATATGAAAGTCTGAGGTTACCACTGGAATGCCCCAGAGATCTGTCTTGGTCCTGTTGTTCCACATCCATGTTTCACATGGATAAAGTCATTGGTGGCATATTTATAAAATATGTTGATGACACAAAGCTGGGTAGGGTAACCAACACACGAGGGGATGTACTTGATATTGAAAAAAGTTTCAATATACTATAGCATTGGTCTGAATCTACAAGATGAAATTTAAAAAGGGTAAATGGGAAATCTTGCACTTGAAAAAAAAAAAGAATTTCACCAAAAGAATATTATGAAGGACTGATTTAAGAACCACAGTATTTGTTCTTTAAAATGGGGAAAACAGGGGGTGGTTAGGTGGCGCAGTAGATAAAACACCTGCTCTGGAGTCAGGAGTGCCTGAGTTCAAATCTGATCTTAAACACTTCGTAATTACCTATCTGTGTGGCCTTGGGCAAGCCACTTAACCCCATTGCCTTGCAAAAAGAAACTAAAAAAAATGGATAAAGCAAAGAGAATAAGTATTTCCATAGTATTTACTAGGTGTCAAATATTATGCTTTTCACACATTTTATCTAAGGGGTTTTAGCAGACTGCAGCTCAACATAAGATAACGGTGTGATCTAGCAACTATAACAGGAAATGTGATTCGAGGATGAATTGGGAGAAACAAGAAGATGACAATTCTGCTCTACCCCTATCTGGGGTATTGTGGTCAATTCGATTTAACTACTATTAAGAAAAGCATTGATAAACTGGAGAGCATCAAGCAGAGATCAGCTAGGATGGTGATGGCAATTGGATTCATATTCTATGTTGATCAACTAAGGCAAATGAATATATTTATCCCAGAGAAGAGAAGACTTAGGAAAGTCACCTATCTGAAGGAATATCAATGGAAAGAATGATTAGACTACTTCTGCTTGGCCTCAGAGGACCAAGGATCCAAAGTCAGAAATAACCAAGGGACCAATTTAGACTAGATATCAGATAACACCTTCCAACAAATAGAACTGTCCATAAGGAGAATATGAATTCTGTCTCATTAGAGGGAAGTCTTCAAGGATATGCTGGATAAATACTTGTCAGCTGTGTTCCTTTTGTGTAATGTCTAAAATTAGATGACTCAAACACTCTAGGATTCTGGAAATCATTTAACCTCAGGGTGCCCCAGGCAGTTGTCTGAGATGGTTCTGACTTCAACTGATAATAGCTTTCTTATCAAGACTTCCCTCAATGGATGAAATCAAAGATAGAGTTCAAAAACAAAGATAAAATAATGCAAAAGTAACTTTGACTTAATAAATGTGAAATTCTTAATTACATCAAAGAAATATAGAACCTGAATCCTCTAATTTGGAATATGAAGGTGAAACCGAAATTATGAGTGAAGATTAGACAAATACTTTTTTCTCCCTTAGGCAATACACATTGAACTTTAATAAAAGCTAGCAAGGAAAGAGCTTTGACTATGTCTGTCAAGAGACTTACTGGCATCCTGAAATCAAAGCTTTATGGGAAGAACACATTTGAAGTAATCAGCATACATTGGGGAACTGTCAAATTGCAAATTTACAATTGTAAAATGTACAATTATTGGTTTATAAAATACCCTAAGAAAAAGTCATATGATATTAATAAATCACTATTCCATTAACCCAAGGAGCAGTTATGGAAAGATGAGTACTTCATCAAAAAAGAGGAAAAGAAATGATAGACATTCTCATGCTATATTATATTAAATATGTATATTAAAGAATATATAAATAATATATTATTATATTAATATACTGTTATATCATTACATATCATTAATATAATATTATAATATAATATTAATAGTATGATTAATTATAAATCATAGAATTATATATAATATACAATCATGCTATTATAATTAACAATTAATTATATTAATACCATAATATATAATATTAATGCAATATATTATATTGATATGTAGTAAATAAATAAATCTATAATAAATAGATTAAAACATTATAGAAACACTTTTAGAACAAGCAACACTTTACTAAGAAATAACTAAAATACCATCTAGTGGTCCATGATATGACATTTGTTGAATTCAACAAGACGGGATTTACTTCTAGATGTAGCCTATGAAGCAACTAATATCCAGAAGTGCAATCAAATAGTCTTTCATGGACAGCATTTGTGTGAACTCCATCATTGATATGACAAAAAAGAAATATGGTAAGTATGGTTGAATCATGGTGATTTGTTTCTAGAAGCAGAGGGGTTTATGATGATGAATCTGGACCAGTTCATTAACACCATAAATTAAGGATGGTTTGTCCTAAGGAGCCCATATTTAGTGATCAAAGTAAATGATGCAAGCAAATGGTAGGAAACTGTACAATATATCATTGGAGACTATAAAAATAATTGACTGCTGTCCTTTGGTTCTTTAACAAAATGACATCATGATGTTATGATCAAGGTACAGTATGCCTGACTGTGGTTGATCAGACCAATATGACTCAGAAGGTTTTACCATGGGTTGGGCACAAATTGTCCATCCATATAAACATTTGAAGTTGAGATGTCTTTAAATTTGCACATCTCATATTTCGTTTGAGCTACTGCAGCTCTGCTTTGCTCACAGAGCACTGTGGCTTCTTTGATGTTACCACTGCTGGTTGGTCCTGTGCCAGTATCTTCCATGTCTCTCAGTTGATTCCACAGTTCTGTAGGGCAAATTTGCATCTACCAAATACTTAGTAAGATATAGACTGGTCCCTACTCTATGCTCTGTGGCAATTTTTCCAACTCCTATTCCCTCTGCTGAGGGGGATCTCCAAATTCTAAGAGCCTCATAGACTATTCCTAAGAGGTTAGAGCATGTGTTTTACTTAATTCTGTATAGTTCAAAAGCTTCAATTTGGGTACTCCCTGCCCTGATTATTAGACATCATTTAGTTAGCCAGACAAATAGATTTTAAAAAGAGAGTTATTATTAAGGGGTTAGAATACTCCAAAGTACACATTTTCTCACATGTATATATGGAGTCCAAAGGAAAATAGACTCAACATTGTAGAGCATGAGGCAAAAAATACATACCCCAAAGACATCCATCAAAATGTTCTAGTATGTATGTTAGCCATTTTCTACTTGGCTTTTCGCAGAGATCTCAATCTGTGTTGAGTTAGTGCTTGTCCTTTGGTACATCCACTACTTTAAGCTTTTCCAAGGATGCTTCTGGGATACTGACAGGAAGATGGGAAATCCTATGGATTAACAAGTCCTCACTTTAGCAAGCATGAGGGATAGAAGGCCAAGACTGAAGTAAGGGAACTTTGCTCTTTACTTCCAAATAAGCCAGTTTTCAATTTCTCTCTGCCACCTGATGTTAATTTAACTCTTGAATCTTTCTTAGGTTTGAATTGTCTTATTTGGATTGTTTCTTAAGCCAATCCAAACCCTCTTAGACCATGAATCATCACTTGCAGTGAATTCAGTGGTTTATCAGAGAAATTGAATTTGATCAACCCCTTTTTAGTTTAGTTGGAATATCTTTGATTGATTTGATTCAATTGTGATTGAATGCAAAACAATCATAGCATAATAAAAACTCACTCTAGAATCCAATATTCATCTTATCCAACCAAAGATTAGGGGAAAAATAGATGCAATCATCATAATAATTGATAATAGGTTGTTTCTCTAGCACCTTCACATTTACAAAGCCGAAATTTCCATATTATGTACTTATTCGTATTTGATCATCTGCCATTCCGTTATCTAGGAGCTCTTATGAGTTTACTTTTCGTTTTGCAGATGTGAAGAGTGAATATTAAATGATTTGATCAGCACCACACTGGTACTCCTAATGTGGGATTTAAATTCAGATTATCCTAAATCCTAGTGCAGAGTTCCATAGCAAAGTAGTCATTCCTTAATCACTTGTGTCATTCCAAAAGAGGCAGAGTTACATTGCCTGCCACCCTCTTCTTCCGACACACCAATAAATGCCCTCTCAGAGACAGAAAACTGATTTGTGGCTTCCAGTGAAGGGTGAAACATCAGGAAAACTGGCTCAAACTTTTGTTTTTTTGGGCAAGAGGGCAAAGCAGGAAACTGATCTGTTTTGAGTCCTCAAGGTGGTCCTTTGGGGACTTAGCTCTAAGAGAATTCAGTATGAGAGAGGCTTGGCTATTGCCATTGCCCCTGACTGAGAGTCTCATGGGGGGAAAGGTTGTTAGATTTAGGGTGTGTATGTATCTTTGTCAAATTTTTCACCAAAGGAGTAATAGACAGTGATCTCTCTTCACCCCACACTTTGAAATGAGATGTTTGAAATAAGTCCTATGTGAATGATTTCAAATTTCCTCTGGGGCTTGTTTTCTTCCTTTCAAGGTGGACTTCAGATTTTTTTTTTTTAAATGCCATGAACTGGAATCTTGATAAAATGATCTGGATTCAACCTGAGGTTCTACTAAGATTTTCAAAAGCCTCAGTTTCCTCTATAGTAAAATGAGGAGATTGGACAAGAGGGCCCCTAAGGTCCCTCCCAGTTTTAGATTAATAATTCTATTTAAACTCTAACTGGTTTATATAATTTATTCCTTGGCTTAATCAATTCACAATGTAGCAGCTAAAACAGATGTGGTAATGGTAGTGGTAGTGGTGATAGTGGTAGTAATAGAAATAGTAGTGGTGGTAGTGATGGTGGTGAAATGCTCATCTTTTCCAGTCTCCTGTGTAATTAAGACCATGTGGCATCTCAGACAAAATGATGGATATGGAGCCAGATTTCACCTCTTTTACTTAAAAAATGATCCTGGGCAATTTCTCTGAGATGAGGTTTCCTAATTTAGGAAATAAGGATAATAAACCTAGAGTAACTATGTTATTCAGAAGAGATAATGTATGTACATTGCTATAAACCTTAATGTTATAGACACACACATAAATATAATTTATATATAATATGTAAATATATTTATACAGATATATAAATAGACAATTATGAAGAGAGAGGACAATCAGAGATAGAGACAGAGACAGAGAGGATGAAATATTAAAGATCCTTGCTAATTAAATATTTGAAAGCCCCAAAGATTAATAAGTCAAAAGAAAGTAGAGATGGAAAAAGAACTTTGGGTGGAATACATAGAGAGGAATTCTCCATTCCTAAGAATTCTTTGAGAAAATAGTACCCTGCTGGCAGGCAGGACTTCCATGTTTGGGATTCCTTTAATCATATGGGACTAATTAGACTGAGGTAGTATTGCTTCATTTCACCAAAATTCCTTTGGGATCCAACTTGGTCTTGATTCCCTCCTTCTTGAACAAATAAAAGCTTGAGATTTAATTCAAGGCTCCAGCATTTTAAATTAAACAATTTTACCAATGGTAAGATCCACAGTGGTGTTAGTACTGAAGGGAAGGAAGGGCAGATAGACTTGATGGGTAAGAAGAGGCATGCATATCCAATTGCCTTTGAGAATGTGCCAACTACCCTTTAGGGTTGGTTCTGCCTTTTGTTGTTGATGTGTTGTTTTCAAGCAAAGTGTGGGAGAGGCAATTATTAGACTCAGGTCATAAGGGGCCAAAGACTTGGGATGCCCTTGTCAATAGGCACTGGTTGTCAGCTTGTGGTCTGGCAGTCCATCATGATACTTTCTTTGCCATCAAGTTCAGTATGCATTAGGTCCTTGGTAATTTTGCTTCTTCCCCATTTAGGGCCAGACTTGTAGGTGACACTGTTTACATACTTGTTGAGTTGAATTAATATTCCAATAGAAGTCTAAGACTAGAAGGGAAGTTCTAACATATCAGTTGGGGCAGCTATGTGGCTCTGCACTGGGCTGAAATCAGGAAGGTTTTTTAGTGTAGTTGAGTCATTTAAATCACATTCAACTTTCTGCCATCCTGTTCAGAGTTTTCTTACAATGATTCTGGAGTGGTCTGCCATTTCCTTCTCCAGCTCATTTTTTGGATGAGGAGACTGAGGCAAACAGGGTTAAGTAACTTGCCCAGGATCACCCAGCTAGGAAATTTCTGCACCTGAATTTGAACCCAGGACTTCTTGACTTCATACCTGGCCCTCTATTCACTGTGCTCCCAGCTCCCTAAAAGAATTTTGTTTGTTCAGTCTTGCTCAACTCTTTAAGATGCTATTTAGGATTTTCTTAGGCAAAGATACTGCAGTGGTCCTTCTCTAGCTCATTTTACAGATGAAAAAACTGAGGCAAACTGGATTAAGCAACTTGCCCAGAATCACACAGCTAGTAAATGTCTAAGGCTAGATTTGAACACTGGAAGATGAGCCTTTCTGACTCTAGGCCCCCACCCTACAGCTGAGAATTACTATTTCCATATCCTTTAAGGTTTGCAAAGCACTTACAAACATTATCTCATTTGATTTTCAAAACAACTGGGGGAAGTGGGTACTATTATTATCCTCATTTTATAGATGAGGAAACTGAGGTCAACAGAGATGCTTTACTAGGGTCACATTATAGGAAATAACTGAGAACAGATTTGAATCCAGGACTTCCTGGTTTCAGGCTCAGTGAAAAAAAGAGACATGTTTCCGAATATTCTTCAGCTGTGTTGTTATTTCACTTACTCAGATTTTGGCTTTGTGATCTTTCCGTTTATGTTTGTTATGGCTATGGTGTATACAATCCTGGCTGGTTCTGCTTACTTCTCTGTGCATCAGTTCATACATGTCTTCCTAAGTTTTGCTGGAGTTCATTTTTTAAGTTTTATGGCACACTAATAATATTCCTCATCATTTTTATACCATAATTAATTTAGCCATTTCATAGATTCCCTGATTTTAAGAAGCCTTGGGGCTTGGGATACAGGATCCCTCTCTCACCACTGCCTCCTACTCAAAACAGTCTGCAAATAGTTTTCCCTTTAACAAGCCAAAGAACATTTTTGTTTCATGAGCTGTAAGAGGCTGGATTTTCACCCAGGGACCACACGTTTTTTCATGTATTTGGCCCTGGGTGAATGCCATTTAGTTCAGATGTTTGCCTTCATGGAAAGTTAAAGCTTGAACTGGATGATGGGGTCATATAAGAATGACCAAAGTCAGGGCTCACCTACATGGTGGGTTAATGTAGGTAGATATGCCTGTTCAAAATCTCATTTTAAGATAATGGAAAGGCTACTGGATCTACAGTCAGAGTCAAATATTTGTTTGATTAGCCATTTACTTAACCTGTTGGAATGTCAGTTTCATTTTCTGGAAAAGAGGATTTTTGGATTGGATGACTTCTGAGGTCTTTTCCAGTGCCAAATGGACTATTTTGTGATTCTCTGACTGACTTATGGACCAAGTCCCCAATGACTCATAGATTTAATATCTAGAAAGGAATTTAGAAGCTATCATGTCCCAAACCATCACTTTATAGAGAAAGAAACTGTAACTGAGAAAGTTTACATGACTTACTCAGGGTCATACAATTAAGAGTCTGAACCCAGATTTGAACTTGGAATTACTGATTACAAGTCAATGCTCTAGCCACCATTTCACTTAGCTACTGATAACTCAATTAAGGTTGGTGACCTTATTCACATTTTCAAAGTGGACCAAGTGGACTCCAGAAATAATTATTTCTCATGGAAACCAAAGGCTAGAATCCCAAGTGACAACTACAGTCATTAGGTCTTATGGGAACATCAACTTTTTGGTTCCAGACCAAAGAGCACTGGGTTTGAAGCAAGAGGATCTGGGTCTGAATCCCAGCTCTGTTATTTAATAGTAGTAGGATATTGTTGAAGTCACAACCTGCCTCAGTTTACTTATTTATAAAATGTAGGTAAAATAAATGTTGTGCCAACTCCAATGGGTTGATATGGGAGAACTGATAGAAAAAGCTTTGAAAACTTCAAGGTAATTCATGAAATCCTTTAGAATCTACTATTTTTCCAAGGTTCAACTCAAAGCCTACCTCTACTCAAAGTTGTCACAGTTAAGGAACTGAATGAGTTGTGGTATATGAATGTGATGCAGCTTGAATGTGGGTAAGAAATGAGAAGAGAGGATATCAGAGTAATGTGAAAAGACTTGTAGGAACTGATGGGAAGTCAACATGACCTTGAGAACCCTTTATACTATAACATCAATATTGTAAAAATGAGTAATCTTAAGGAATTTTATAAACTGAAGAGGGAAGAAATGACCAGAGCTTGGGGAATATTTTATACAAAAATACAACACTATAAAGACAGATAACTTAGAAATCCGTAAGAACTATTTTTAATAGTTATACGTCAGAGATCTTCTGGGTTCAGTTCCACACCACACAAAAAAGTGAATCATGATTTTTTTGGTTTCCTAGAGCATATAAAAGTTAGGTTTACACTTTATTGTAGTCTGTTATGTGTGCAATAGTATTATCCAAAAAAAACTTTATTGCTAAAAAAAGCTAACCATTATCTGAACCTTCAATCTATCTATTTTTTTTTCAAGGTTCTTGCCTCAGTGTTGAATGTGTGATGAGGGATTAGGATGGACATTATGGAAGATTGTAGCAATGTCTTAAGTTTTACCTCATTGATTAATATTTTCCCATGAATATTTAGAGGCCTTCATAAGGTTATTAATTGATCTAATTTCAGAGCTGTTTTGTCTCAGGGAATAGGAACACCTGACAAGGGTGTGAGAGGTGGAAAATGGCCACTCAGTGGAGCAATCTGAACACATACAAATGAGTTATGCCTGTTCAATGACCATCCATGATTTAAAAGAACTGATGTGAAACAGAACAGTTTTGAAAGAAAGATGGTGAATTTAGGGGAAAGGATGATATATGTATATTTATTCACTGATCCATCCATCATTATCTACATGGAGTCAACGAAGCAATATGTTTTCCTTTACTATACATATCAGTTACAAGGGATTTGATTTTCTTTGAATAATGGGCAAGAGAGTGGGATAGAGAAAAAAATAGATTTCAGTTAATTTACTTTTTTAAAAGAAAGAATAAAATGGAAAAGCTATGGGATTATAGGTGTGGAATATTGCATGTTCTTGCAGATGAAGTCACACTATAAAAGCATTCATATAATAAGTTTTGTTTAATTGTTTTATTGTTTTAAAGACAGCTCTCATGGGGTGTTGTTGAGTAGTTTCAGTGACATCCAACTCTTTGTGACCCCTTATGAACATTTTCCTGGCAGAGATACTAGATCTTTGCCATTTCCTTCTCCAATTTATTTTACAGATGAGGAAACTAAGGTAACCAGGATTAAGAGGCTGGGGTATATAAAATGCCTGAAGCTAGATAAGAACTCTGCTTTTCCTGATTCCAGGCTGAGCCCTCTACCCACAGAAGCCCTAGCTTCTGACTGAATTGGAAGAACAGAACAAAGGCCAACAGATCTGAAAGAGAATTTGAATGCAGGTTTTCCTCACTCTGCTGTCTTCCTAAGAGCAAATGGATTAACTAAAGGTTGTGGTTAGAACCCCGCAAAGTCCTTCCCCCATCCCTTGGCTTTGGACCCTTGGAGACCTAACATTTATTAAAGGAAAGATATTTTTCTCTTTCTTTGTTTGACTCCCGAATATTTCTTTCTTTTTTGTGGAGTCCCAAGCTTTTCCCCAATTTATTTGGAAGTGTGTACTGGCAAGGCTGCTTCTATCTTGGTTAGAAATTTAGTTTTTGTGTGGTGGGAAAATAGGCTCCCATAATGCCTTGGTCTCAGTTCTGCTTCGAAGATTGGAATTTTCACCCGTTCTTGTGGCATGAAGAGCCTGTGGAAGGACATGCATTTTTATTTGAGAATTCTTTTTATTGTTGTTACAAGTCCTTGCAAATAGACAGATGTTCACTTAAGAAGAAAG
The DNA here is from genome assembly GCF_037893015.1 of Macrotis lagotis. Classification (NCBI taxonomy): domain Eukaryota; kingdom Metazoa; phylum Chordata; class Mammalia; order Peramelemorphia; family Peramelidae; genus Macrotis; species Macrotis lagotis. Next base: position 19,532,382 of record NC_133658.1, on the reverse strand, counting down.
CACATCTGAGTGGTTTCAGGGCTCCAAACAGCCAGCTTTGTTTTGTGTAAACTTATGAACCGGTGTGATCAGACTAGTTTTTATTTAGCTTTTTTGTAGCTTTGATTAATTCAGTATGGTTCATTAATAGGCAGCAAAAAAAGAACATACAGCATCGGCTTTTCAGTATTCACAGCTGTAAGAGTTAGAATCAATATATAAACCTATATATTATGCATATGTGATGATGATGTTTGTCCTTCATTTTCTTTTTTCCTTTTTTAAGAAAGATTTTATTTACAATTTTATTTACAATTTTTCCCCATTCTTGCCCTCCCCCCACCCCCCACAGAAGGCATTCTGTTAGTCTTTACTTTGGTTCCATATTATACATTGATCTCAGTTGAATGTGATGACAAATCATATTCTTAAGGAAGAAAAATAAAGTGTGAGATAGTAAAATTACATAATAATATGACTCCCCCCCCCTAATTTTATGGTAATAGTCTTTGGTCTTTGTTCAAAGCCCATAATTCTTGCTCTGGATACAGATGGTATTCTCCATTGCAGATGTCCCTGGTTCTTGCACTGAAGGGATGAGCAAGTCCATCAAGGTTGAACATCGCCCCCCATGCTGTTGTTAGGGTGTACAGTGTTTTTCTGGTTCTGTTCATCTCTCTCAGCATCAGTTCATGCAAATCTTTTTCAGGCTTCCCTGAATTCCCATCCCTCCTGGTTTCTAATAGAACAATAATGTTCCATGACATACATAGACCACAGTTTGTTAAGCCATTCACCAATTGAAGGACATTCACTTAATTTCCAATTTTTTGCCTCTGCAAACAGGGCTGCTATAAATATTTTCGTACAAGTGATGTTTTACCCTTTTTCGTGCTCTCTTCAGGGTATAGACCTAGTAGTGGTATTACTGGGTCAAAGGGTATGCACTTTTTTATTGCCCTTTGGGCATAATCCCAAATTGCTCTCCAGAAAGGTTGGATGAGTTTACACCTCCACCAACAATGTATTAGTGTCCCAGATTTCCTGCATCCCTTCCAACATTGATCATTGTTCTTTCTGGTCATATTGGCCAGTCTAATGTCCTTCATTTTCAAAGAAGACTGTAACATCGGGGAGGTGATGCTTTGGAAAGTAAACATGCATAAACACACATACACATAAATACATAAATTTAGATAGGAGGCATTCGCCTCTATGGTTTTCAAGAAGAGTCTCTTGTAGGAACTCAGCTTTGAAGGATGCAAGGGATTCCAAGAGGTCAAGATGAGAAGGGAGAGAATTCTAGACTATGCAAAGCCACAGAGATGGTAGATGCAGGGTCAAATATGGAAAATAGCAAAAGAGACCAGTGAGACTATATCAGCATACGTGAGAGGGAGTCCTACATAACTGCCCGGGGAAGTAGGTTACAATCAGATGGGGAAGAACATACGATGACAAACAAGGGAGTTTCTATTTGATTCTCAGTATAGTAAGGATACATTAGAATTTATTGAGCAAGACAATGACATGGTCAGAAATTTGCTTTAGAAAAAATCATTTTGACAGCTTAGTGGAGACTGGATTAACTATAGAAGGGGCTGGACTGAAGGAATCCCATTAGGAGAGATTTCCAAGGGGTTTTGTCTCATGCTGACCCTGCGGGGATGAGGAGGTGGGCAATATCCATGAATACTCTTGAGGAAACTGTTACTCATTGATGTGAACACTTTCGCCCACAATACAATTCTCAACCAATCCCTGATCATTCTGGAGGCTGATTCTTGGCCATACTGCATTGTATTGGGGGGGCAACCTTGGGTGCTTCTGCTTACTATGTACAAAGTACTGTGTTAAGTGCTTTGCAAGTATCTCATGTGGTCTTTACAACACCCTTGGGTGATAGGCACTATCATCACTCGCATTTAATAGATAAGGAAACTGAGGCAAACAGAAGTTAAGTGACTTGCCCAGGGTCATGTAGTTAAGAAATATCTGAATCTGTATTTGAACCCAGGTCTTCTTGTCTCTATTTTGGTTCAGTAACACCCAGCTACCACATTTCTCTGAAGACAGCTTTTATGCTGCTTCTTTTATGTAATTACTCATTTTTAATGTGCTATAATCTGCTCATTGTCCTTTGGATCTTCTTCAGTTTTGATTAATTTTTTTTTTTACAATTACATGCAAAGGAAGTTTTCTACATTCATCCTTTTGTAAGCTTCTGAGTTCCCCATTTTCTATCACCCTCCCTTCCCTCCCTTCTTCCCTCCTTGGCAGTGAATAATCTTATATACATTGAACATGTACAATCATGTTTAACAAATTTCCATATTAGTCATGTTGTGAAAGAGAAATTATAACTTCAATTTCAATTTTTGAGGAAGCATGGTACAACAGTGGTCAGGAAGATCTGAGTTCAAATTCTGCCTCTGACACTTATTAGCTCCATCCAATTGACTTAATTCGTTTAATTACTAGTTTGCACAAGAAGGCTGGATTAGGTGAATGCCAAGGTCTCTTTCATGTATAAATTTATGATACAATGATCCATAATTTGCATGAGTCATGGAATACTAGTGGAGACTGGATTAGCTATAGAAGTGACTAGGAGGAAGGAATCCCATTAAGAGAGATTTCCAAAGGGTTCTGTCTCATGCTGTCTCAATGTAGTTAGTATAAGTCTCATTATCATCATTTTACGTGTTTGTAAATGGAGATCCAGCAAGATAAAATGATTCAGTTAGAGTCACACTATTGGGACTGAAACTCAATTTTTCTAATTCTATGGCTCTTACCACTGTGTCTTGATATTTACTAGAAGAATATAATTTTCCCCTTGATTCAATATATTGATCAAAGCAAGATGAACCATATAAGTTCACAAATATTCTTGGAAACTGAAGCATGCATGGGGAGATTTTATAATCTTTTCATTGGTGGGAGCCTTAGGGACCATTTGGCCTGAATCTATAGCTGAAGTGGCAATTCATCCTCTTGACTATGTTTCCTAAAAGAAATATTATCCAGGAACTCACTATTAATGAATTCAGCCAATTACATTTTTCAAACAACTCTTTTTCTTTGACATTCATCCTCATTTTAAGACATAGTCAACTCTGGCTTCCAACCCTCCACCCATTTTTCACCTTACAATCATCCGCTCGCCCAAGAACTATGACTTTCAGAAAAATTTGACATTCTCTTCCACATGACAACTATGCCTCAGCTCTCCTTCTTTCTCTGTGCTAGCAACTCCTACTTTATTCAATTTTCCTTCATTTAAGAATGAGGGTTTGATCCTGTCATCATCACACAGATGGCCTAGACACCTCAATTGAATCAATTAATCAAAGGGCAGCTAGGTAGCACAGTAGATAGAGGGCTGGGCCTGCAGACCTGGGATGGGAGTTAAAAGATCTGATCTCAGACACTTACTAGTGATACTGGGCTAGTCTGTTTGCCTCAGTTTATTCATCTGGAAACTGATCTGGAAAAGAAAATGGCAAGCTACTGTAATATCTTTGTCAAGAAAACCCCAAATGGGATCACAAAGAGTTGGGCATGACTGAAACAACAGAATGACAACAATAATTACTCAAAATAAATTAGATACGAATGCTTCAATCATTTTCCAAGGATCACAAATATTTTGAGTTGTTGAGTAAAGGTAGATGATGCTACTATATGTTGTGTTAACAGCATAGTGTTTGGCAAATAGTATGTACTAATGAAAATTGTTTTGACTGGCTGATATGGAAACTATTTTAGGATTAATGATAGAAATATCTTAGGATTGGTGGAAGGTCACCCGTCTTGGGTCATCTGCAAAAAGAATCAATTAGTTTGAAGTCAATCAGGTGGCAGTAGATTCTGAATTTAGTCACTGAGGATTATAGGAAAATAATACAAACCACCTTTGTGGAGAGCAGGGACCATCATGTCTCTCCTTTCCTCTCCCCATTGACCATGCTACCAGATAGACGGAGACACTAGGAGACAATATTTTCATCTAGGAGTAGAGCAAGATGCACTGAGATTGAGTAAAAATCCTCTTTTAAAAAAAAAAAAAGACAGCGGGCCGCCCAGAGTTGGAGCTGTTAAAACTTTGACCTTATGAACTTTAATAGGTTGGAAAGCCTGGAGAATCCAGAGCAGCATCCAAAGAGTAGTAGCGACTGACAGTGATGATGGATGAGAAACATACAAGGATAAATGAAAAAAAGAGCAACTTCAGGATTCTCCCAAGAAAAACTTCATAAAAAAAGTTTGAAAAGAGAAAAGAGTTTCCATTGATCTGGAGATGCAGGTTACCCTTAGATACATATCTCAAAGCCATTTCATTATAAGTATGAGCCCACTCTCCCAAGGGACATTGCAAGAAAGGGGAAGTTATGCCTTTGATTTTTTTGGGAGAAGGTTATAAAATGCCTTTTTTTGTAAATTACCTTTCTAAAAGTTAATTATATCTGGATGATGAAGGAAACTAGACTTGAGGGGGCTCATGATTAATAATATTAGAAATCTCAGTGAGTCTGAGTTTACTCCTAGGATTCCAAGGTAACTTTCTGTGGTCCTGGACCACCAGTTCAAGTGGACCTTGAAAAGATAGCCTAGAGGAGGTAAGAGAATGCTATATGACATGGTTCTAGGTCTATCTAATCCTCTGGGTTCATCTTAGCTTGTCAGTATCCCTTCTCTGGATCACACAAATCTGATTATAATGCTCCAGCTGTGGACTGACCAGGGTAGAGGGCAGTGGGACTATCACTTTTCTCATTTTGGACAGAATGCCTCTGTTGATGCAGCCCAAATATCAAATGAGTTTTTGTTGGCTGTCTTATCTCACTGCTGACTCATATCAAGCTTTTCAGGTCATGAAAGCCCCATGGCTTTTTCATTTCAGAGGGAAGAGTCAGTCCTGGGTCACATTTACACTTGTAGTTGAATAGAAGGAATGGAATAGAATCTGCAAATAACCATTGAGAAAGATGTCACCTGCACTATTATTAATCAATCAACAAATATTTATTAAGCACTTATTATATACCAGCAATGTAAAAACAGAGGAAAATAACACCCTCCACACACACAGCAAACAGTAGACATTGATCTCAAGGAGCTTACATTTCATAGGACTCAGAATGACTAGAGCATTAAATTTAGCATAAGAAGCCTTGGATTTGAACCCCAACTCTGCCTTTACTATGCCTTCCCTTCCCTGGATCTCAGCTTCTTCAGAATCTTTTAAGGGAGTGTTTAGATTGGATCATCTCTCAGATTGCTAGATTGCTTTCCATGTCTGGCACACAGAGGCATTTAATAAATGCTTGATGCTTGATCAACTCATAGTATCTAAAAGACCAATGGCCCTATAGATCAATCTTATTCTTATGCTTAGTAGTGGTAGCAGCAATAACAATAGTAGGAATAGTGAGAATTAGATTAGGAATAATAGTAGATAGTGGAGTACTAGGAGTAGTAGTGAGATAACAGCAGCAGCAGCAGCAGCAACAGCAGCAGCAGCAGTAGTAGTAGCAGTAGTAGTAGTAGTAGTAGTAGTAGCAGTAGTAGTAGTAAATAGTAGTAGTAAGAGTAATGGTAGTTGGAATAATAGTGGTAGAAGTAGTAGTAATAAGAGTATTAATACTTGGATTAATAGTGGTAAGTAGTAGTAAGAGCAGTAATAGTTGGAGTAATAGTGGTAGTAGTAGTAGTAGTAGTAGTAGTAGTAGTAGTAGTAGTAGTAGTACTGAAATAGTAGTAGTTCTTTCAGGGGCACAAAAGAGTCTGTCATAAGATGGTCTAGAAATCTTACCAGGTGACTAAAAGCAAAGAGGGAGTCCCTGATACATAAAAAGTCCTCTCCTTTCCTAGACATTTCCTTAACCAATTCTTGAATCTGTTTCTATTTTTAAATGGTTCCACTGATCCTAGGACATTTGGTCTAGGGTTCTAGTCCCTAATGAGGACTCAGACAGAAAGCTGAAGAGACTGTGGTTAGGAACATAGTAAAGAGCAAATGAATAACTCTAAAAGTAGGTTAACATCCTTACCTATCACTTATACCTCTATGACCTTGGACAAATCATTTAGCCTCTCTAATTCTCAGTTTTCTCATCGTGACAAGACTGGTTTGGATTTGGGGGTATACTGGTAAATGTTTAACAATTGGCTCTCCAAGAAGTGCACGGAGGACACATTGTTAAGCTTCGTCACCAGTGTTAAGCATTTTTTCCTCATCACTTTCTTAAGTCTAGACAATCAAGAGGACAATAAAACAAGCCCTCATCTGTAGTGTTGGCCAACGGGGAAGCGTAATGGCTCCCATGAAAATTTTAACAAGAGGCTCTAGGAGCCAGTTCGTGTGGACCCCTGCACTCTCTGGGGTCTAGAGCTCATTTCAGTTCCAGAGAGCTTTGTTTTTCCCCTTTAGTTCTACTTAGATTTCCCCATTCAAGTGACTGTTTTCATTCATGCTATTGTTGGTATCTCGTGAAATGTTTGCTGCTAATTGGGTCCAAGGAAAATCAAAAATTGTAATCACTTGCCAGTGGACAGGACTGAACAGGAAGCTGGTGAACAGATGTCAGTAGGAGATGACCACAAAGTGGACCAGGGTTCATGGAATCCTGGTCTAGTATGTAAGAGGCCAAAGAACAAACAGAATAATCTCTAGAGGATTCAATAGTCCTGATACAGGTGAAGGTGATATTGTGTTCACAAACATATCAAATCTTATATTATTTTTGTCCTTTCTAGACTTAAAGGATCTCCAGTTTTGAGTCCAAATTCCAAGTATTTTGAAGTTAAAGCATCTGAAATGAAATCTCATCCCTCTACTGTATGACCTTGGGCAAGTCATGTAACCTCTATCATGTTTATTTCCTCATAAGTAAAATGAAGAATTGGACTAGATAAGACCCCTTATTTAAAAATGATTTTATTAATGCCCTTTTTAAAAACGTAATTTCTCTCAGCATTCTTCCTCTTCCTTGTCCTTCCAAGAGAATTATCCCATATAAAAATAATATTTTAAAAACAAAAAAAAAGGAAAAGGTGAGAAAAATCAGAAAAAAACCCCTGACCAATATATCAAAAAAGTCTGAAGAAGGTTTGCAAGCTATAGCAATGGATTTCCTTCCTCTGTTAGGTGGAAGAGTGGTGTGTCTTTTCATTTCATATTTCATGAGATGATTGGTTTTTTTCCTTTTACAATGTTAACTTTTGATTCTGTGTTATTGGTCTTTGCATTTATACTTGTGGTAGTCATTCTGTCTCATATTTTCATGACTCTGTTGACCTTACTCTTTATCTATCCATATAGAACTTTACATACTTTTTTCTCATCTTTGTCAGTTTTCAAAATGTGAGTGATAACCCAACATTATTGCAATTTGCCTTTTTCTTTTACTAGTGATTTGAGGATTATTTTAAATGTTATTAATAGTTCAGTTTTCCTTTTGAGAATTTTATTCATATTCCTTGAATATTTATATAATAGGGGATGACATGTTCTTATAGATCTATTGAATAATTCTTTATATATATAAGAATCAAAACTTTATCAGAGAAATTCAATGCAAATATTTTCCCCCACATTTAATGGTTTCCCTTCTTATCTTGTATGCATTAGTTTTCTGAATACAATAGCTCTTTACTTTCACATAATCACAGTTATCTATTTTATCTTTTTAAAGTCCTTGGGCCATTCTTTGCTTTAGAATACATTTTCAACTCATATCTGTAAGAAGTGTATGATGGGGGCAGCTAGGTGGTGCATGGATAGAGCACTGGCCCTGGAGTCAGGAGGACCTGAGTTCAAATCTGGCCTCAGATACTTAATAATTACCTAGCTGTGTGGTCTTGGCCAAGTCACTTAACCCCATTGTCTTGTAAAAAAAAAAACCTAAAAAAAAAGTGTATGATGTCCTTCTCTTCTATTTTTTTATAGTGTGATCCTAAATATGAAGGTCATGTATTAATTTAGAAAATACTTTGGAGAAAGCTAAAAAAATCAATATCTTTATATCAAAATAACAAAACATAAGAAAATAATAGAAAGGAGACTTCATTCCAAATCAATACAAAATATAATATGGAAATATGCTTTGTGTAACTTCACATGTAGAATGGATATTATATTCTTTACTTTCTCAATAATTGGAGAAGAAGCTGGAGGAGGAGGAAAGTGAATTGAGAACTCAAAATAATGAATTTTGAATCACTACAAAATGAATAAAAAAGAGAGATTCAATTATAAAGTGCTCTCTAAAGGCAATGAACAACTTAAATAAATGGATGAATATTCAGTGCTCATGGATAAGTCATGCCAATCTTTAAAAAAAATAGTACCACAAAACTTACTTTATATTTTTAAGACTATAACAATCAAATTACTAAAGAGATGAATAATTTATAGAACTTAATAAATGGCAACAAAATTCATCAGAAAAATAAAATATCTAGATTACCTAGGAAATTAGTAAAAAAAAAAAGGATAAAAAGGGAATAGAGCATCTAGACCTCAAACTATATTATAAAGTGGCAGTTATCAAAACCATCTGGAATTGGAGCTAAAAACAAATAGATCAATAGAACAGACTAGACAAAGGAGAATGAGAAACAATGGAACTCAGTAATGCTGTGTTTAATAAAAGGGAAAACACAAAATACCTAAGGAAAAAAATTGATAAAATGTACTGGGAAAATACAAAGCAGTCTAGTAGAAATTAGACTTAGGTCAGTGACCTTCGCCATTTTTCACAATAAATTCCAAGTGGATTTAGGATCACAATATTGAAGATCATACTACTAAAAGATTAGAAGGAAAACAGATCAACTATCTCATTATTATGGAAAGGAGATTTATTCTTAATCACACAAGGAATAGGGACAATTTCAAAAGATAAAATACATAGTTTTGATTATGTGAAATTGAAAAATTTCTACATAGATGACATTAATGCCTTCAGGACAAGAAGGGGATAATCAAATGGGGGGAAAATATTTTCTCCGATAGAGGTTTGACACCCAGGTTATACATAATATATAGAAAGATAGATGGATGGATAGATAGATAGATACATATAGATGTATATATATATATATATATATATAATATATGTGCACATATGTAAATATATATGGGAATAGTTTAATAAATTGATAGAAATCATGAAATGTCATTCCCCTATAGATAGGTGGTTAAAGGATATGAATAAACAGTTCTCAAAATAATGATATCAAACTTAAATAGAAACAGATACCTACAATGACATAGAAAACTACAAATTAATATCAACCATTTTGCGTTGCAATTTTATTTATTTTGTTAGCCATTTCCCAATTAAATTTTAATCTTCTAAGGTTTTTCAAGGAGCATCAAGTTTGACATCTCTGGTACCAATTACTAACAAGAAGAAAAAATCAAATCAGTACAAGCCTGAATTTTACCTTGATGCTTGAAAATCGTCAGAAATGACAAAAAGTACAATGATCAGCTTTGGAGGGGTTTTGGAATAAGATGCACGTGAATATACTGTTGGTGGAGCTTTGAAATGGTACAATCAATTTGGGAAACAATTTGGAATTATGCCAATCAACTAACTAAAAGGATCATGCTCTTGGGACCAGTGACCAGAACATCCCCATATTCATCAAAATATTAAAGTGGCACCTGTTTTTGAGAGCAAAGAATTGTAAACAAAGTTGATTCCCATCGACTGAAGAATAGTTAACGAAATTTTACATGAAGGTGAGAAAAGTTACATGTGATGAATACAGAGAAGTCAGGAAAGATGGACATGAATTGCTGTTAGAGTGAAGTTTGCAAAACGTAGAAAATAATATACAAAATAGGTGGAACAATACCAAAAAAAGTCAGTGGAGCAAAATTATTAAGTTCATGCATCACACAAATGAGGAGATTTGAGAGAACAGCCCTAACCCTTTCCCTTGAGAAGGCCCATAAGTGCTAAACATTGCCCAGGTTTTGAGACTTTTTCAATGTATTGCTCAATTATGCTAATTATTTTCTTTATTTTATGTATAGACATTTGCATATACATATATATGATGGCATATATACATATAGTGAATCCTAGAGAGGGGATAGAATGATTTCTTGGGGATATCTATGATGATGTAACAAATAATACATCCATAAAACTGTTTTAAAAAAAATGGAAAAATACTATGGACTATGGTGTGAAGCATTTGTCTAAAAGTAATTTTTCCATGCTGCTTTTCAGTTTCCCCTGTAGTTTTATCATTTAGGGAATTCCTAGTGATGTAATTTGTTTCCTGTTTTGTTGAACATCTGTGTCATTGAGTTTCTCTGAAACTCTCTTATCTCCTCAAGTTTATTTTTTATTTGCTTCATTTTTTTGTCTTTTTTTTTTTTGCAAGAAAATGGGGTTAAGTGACTCGTTCAAGATCACATAGCTACATAAATATTAAGTATCTTAGTCTGGCTTTGAACTCAGTCCTCCTGCTCTTGGGCCAGTGCTCTATCCACTGCATCACCTAGTTGCCCCTCTCCTCTGTTTTTAAACCAATGAGAAATGACTTTGATGATTGATGCTTTATAATATTATTTGAAGTCTGGAATGCTATTCCCTCCCGCTTTGTCTGTACTTTTTATTATTTCCCTTGATAATATATATTTTAATCAAGATTTTTTTCCTTTTTTTCCAAATAGTTGTTGCAGAGGATTGAATGTCAAATCTAGAGTCAGAAAAACTGGTTTCAAATTCAAATTCAAATCTTGTCTCTGACATTTACTAACTGAGCAAGACATTTAATTTTCTTTCCCTCAGTTTTCTTACCTGTAAAATAAACTGGTGAAAGAAATAGCAAAACACTGTAACATCTTTGCTAAGATAACCCCAAATAGGATCATAAAGATTCAGATATGACTGAAATACCAAATTCTGTAAAGTATCCCTTTACTAATTTGTATAGCATTAAAACAGAGAATAGGCATTAGTAGAATTTTCATTTTTCTTATATTTAATGGGATTCCTCTGACTATTTAAATTATTCTTTTTTATTAATTAATTTACTTTTTAAAATTTATTTATATACTACTAAAATAGACTTGCAAGACTAAACATAATCCCCCCTTACCTCATAAAAATAAAAAAAAATCTCATTAGAAATAAAGGGAAAGAAAGAGAAAAAATGTGCTTCGGTCTGTGTTCTGATACCATCAGCTCTGTCTCTGTGGAGGATCACATTCTTTATCATAAGTCCATCAGAGAAGTTAGTTCCATAGTTGATGTTGCTGATTGTAATTCCCTACATCCATTTCTCCCCACTACCAATTTTAGATTTTCTCTTTCCTTTCACTCTATCCCTCATCAAAAGTGTGCTGTGGGGCAGCTGAGTGGCATAGTGGACCGAGCACCAGCCCTGGGGCCAAGAAGCCCTAAGCCAAAATCCCACCCCAGCAACTCAGCACTCACCTACCCTCATGGTCCCAGATAGGCCATCCAATCCCACTATCCTCTACCATGATCTGCCCTCTCCTCTAGCCCCTACCTCCTCCCTCCTCTCCCCCTGTCCACTTTCTCCCATTCTCTTTCCTCTCCTTTTTCTTCCAGATTTCTATTTTCTATGCCCTATTAAGTATATATATATATATATATATATATATATATATATATATATATATATATATATATATATATTGTTTCCTTTCTGAGCCATTTCTGATGAGAATGAAGGCTCCCTCAATCCCCCTCACCTACCCCCTTCCATAGCATTGCAAAAGATATTTCTTGACTCTTTTGTAGAAAATATCTTAGTCTATTCTACCTCTCCTTTCTCTTACTTCCAGTACATTCCATTTTCACCCATTCACTCCATTTTCACAATATATTATAACTTCGAATAGAGCTCTCTCCTGTGTCTTAACTATAAAAGCTCCTTCTACCTGCTCTATTAAATGAGAAGGTTCATATGAGTATTATCAGTATCATCTTTCCATGCAGGAATACACTCAGTTCATCATCATTAAATCCCTTATAATTTACCCTTCTCATCTACCCCCTCTATACTTCACCTGAGTCCTATACTTGAAGATCATACTTTCTGTTCAGCTCTGGTCATTTCAACAAGAACACTTGAAATTTTCCTGTTCCATTGGAAGTCCATTTTTTCTCTTGAAAGAGGATGTTCAGTTTTTCTAGATAGTTGATTCTTGGTTGCATTCCAAGCTCTTTTGTCTTATGGAATATTATTTTCCAAGCCTTATGAACCCTTAATGTAGATGCTGCTAAGTCCTTTGTGATCCTGACTGTGGTGCCATGATATTTGAATTGTTTCTTTCTGGCTGCTTGAAGTATTTTCCCTTGACTTGGGAGTTCTGGAACTTGGCTATACTATTCCTGAGGGTGATTTTTTTGGATCCCTTTTAGTAGATCAGTGGATTCTCTCAATTTCTATTTTACCCTCTGCTTCTAGGATATCAGGGCATTTTTCCTGTAGAAATTCTTTAAAAATGAGGTCAAGGCTCTTTTCCTGATCATGACTTTAAGGTAGCCAAATAATTTTTAAATTGTCTCTTTGGGTTCTGTTTTCCAGATCAGTTATTTTTTCAATGAGATAGTTTTTCATTCTTTTGGTATTGTTTTATTGTGTCTTGATTCCTCACAAAGTCAACAGCTTCCTTTAGCTCCATTCTACATTTGAAGGATGTTTTCTTCAGAGAGCTTTCTTTTCTCCTTTTCCATCTGGCCAATTCTGCTTTTTAAAGTATTTTTATCCTCATTAACATTTTGGAGTGTTTTTTTCCATTTGACCTAAACTAGTTTTTAGTATGTTATTTTCTTCAGCATCTTTTTGGATCCCCTTGAATGAGCTGTTGACTTGGTTTTCATGTTTTTCCTGCATCACTCTTATTTCTCTTCCTAAGTGTTCTTCTACCTCCTTTATTTGATTTTCAAAATCTTTTTTTGACCTCTGTTGTAACCTGGGCCTAACTCCTATATTTCTTGGATCTTTAGATGCAGAAGCTTGGTCTTTCTCATCTTCTGAGTGTGTGTTTTGATCCTTCATGGGATCAAGTTAATTGTCTATGTCAGGTTCCTTTTTTTCTGTTTACTCATTTCCCCAGCCAGTGCCTGGTTTGGGGTGGTTCCTGAGATTTGGAGTATTATTGGGACACCCCACAAGGATCTCAGTGACTTTAAGGTCTTATGAGAGGTTCTGACTTCTCTCTTGGTTTGTACTCTGGTCTGTGGATGACTACAAATACACCCATCTGTCCTGGAGCTATGAGGAAGGCACCTGTCCTATGACAATGGGGGGGGGGGGTCCCAGACTGTGACCAGGGTCTGAAAATGGATAAGCATAAGAGTCCTGCCCCAGGGACAGAGGAAAAATCTCAACAGTCTCTCCCCACCCCCTTACCTTCCAGGGACTGAGCACTTTGGGAGCAGCTGCCAGGAGACTCTGCTTCCATTTCCTGGGATTTGGGCTGTGCTGAGGGCCACACTGGCTCCCACTCACTCTGGCAAAGGTTGCTCTGCTGATCTTCCAAGAAATGTTTGGTGTACCCTGGGTTGCCAGGTCAGGAAATGGCGCTCCCTGTGACCCAGATGTCTAGGTGCCCAGTGGGCTACTCCGGGAAGACTGGAGATCCGTTGCTCCAGTTCAATAATCCTGGTTGTACTGTTGCCCCCTCTTCCCCTGTGGAACAGAGTTTTCCCATGATTTTCCAGGCTACTGGGGCTGGAGAATTGCCTCACTGAATCTTTGTGTGGGTTCTGTCTCTCTATCTTTTAATTAGAGCCATAATTTTAGGGTTTTTGGAATATTTTTGAGAGAGCTCCCAGGAAAGGCTGTTCTCATGCTGCCATCTTGGCTCCACCCCTAAATTATTTTTTCAAAGAACACTTTGGGGGACAGTTAGATGGCACGTGGATAGAGCATCAGCTTTGGAATCAGGAGGATCTGAGCTCAAATTTGAACTCAATCAGTTAATACTTACTTGGTGGGTGACCCAAGGGCAAGTCACTTAACTACAATTGTAGAAAAAAAGTAGAAAAGAAAACAGGAATTTGTAATTGAATCTATACGAGGCTTTTGTTTTTTTTGGGGGGGGGGAGTGGAATGTTATTTCCCTTTCTAATATTAACTCTTAGATTTTGTTATTGTTACATAAAAATGCTACTGATTTTGAGCATATATTTTAGCATGTTGTTTTGCTAAATTACTCTCAATTAATATTTTTACTGATTCTTTAAGGATTTTTCTCAGTAAACTTTTTTTTGTCAACAGTCAAAAGGAATAGTATTTAAATCTTTTTCACCTTCTTTACATTTTTTTCCTCATGGATAGGTTTTTTAGAACTTTATAAAAATGTGGGTAATTTGGGCATCACTGATTTCTTCCCCTATGTCATATTTCTAGTGTATCTCCATTTCATTGGATGCTTGTATTTGGTTTAACATAGATTTTTATATTATTAAGCATTTAAAATAAAAATGAAAAATATGGTTATAATTTATAACTTTTTATTAGCAAAGTGAGTATTGTATTTTGTCAAAAGCATTTTCTACTTATGTATATTTAATCAGGTGGTTTTGGATATGTTTTTTTATTTGTTTAATTATACTGAATGTTTTTCTTATGTTCAATCATCTCTGGTATAAAACTAATTTGTTAATAATAAATGATTTATTAGATGAATTGATATAGTCTTGCAATATTTTAATTGACATTTCTAAGTTTATATTCATTAATGATATTGATCTATAGTTCCCTTTCTGTGCTTTATACTTTTCTGGTTTAAGTATCAGGATGATATTTATCACGAACATATAATCTGGTAGGGTTCTTTCCCAACTTTTTGAGAATAATTTAATATTGGTACTGATTGTTTTGTAAAAGTTTGTTAGAATTTCCCCTCTTGACCAAGAAGATTTTTCTTGCTAGTTCTTTTGTAAGCAATTTTATTTCTTTTTATGAGATGGATTTGTTTTTGTGTTTATGCAAAGCAATGAGTTCAAGTGACTTTTCCAAGGTCACACAGCTAAGTAAGTTTTAACTGACTGAGTTTAAATTTGTACTCAGAATCTTTTGACTCCAGGGCTGGTACTCTATCCATTGAACCACCTAGCTGCTCCCAAGATGAAATTATTTGAAATATCTATTTGGTCTTCTATTAGTTAGCTTAGTCTTTATTTTTGAATGTATTCCTCTATTTGCATGGTTATGTGTATGCTAACACAGAAAGCAGTTTTGTTAGCATATGCTCAGTGGAATTCAGATAATTCTTTTTATTCCAGTTTTATCATGATTTCAGCTTGTTCTTTATTAATTTGTTGTTATTATGTCCTATGTTTTTAATCAAATTCTTTAAAATTATCAATTTTATAAGTCTTTTCAAAGACTAGATTTTAATTTTCCTTACAATTTTTACATTTTTAAAATTTTCAGTTTCTCATTTAATTTTTAATTCTTCTTTATGATTATGTTGTAATTATTTATTGGTTTCCTAATTAAAAAGGGATAACATTTAAATAATTGATTTTCTCTTCTTATATTTTCTAGGGTTATAATTTTACCCTGTGGACTATGCTAGCCACATCCCAGAAATTTGGATATATTGAGCTGTCATTATTATTATTATTATTATTACCTTTAACATTATCATTAATTTTTTTCTGTGATTTATTCTTTGATCCACTGGCCATTTAGGCTTTTCTTGTTGTCTTCATTTAGGTTAGTATCTTTTGTTTTCCTTCTTGAATTGCCGCTTTTGCTGTGCTATGGTTTTAAAGGTGTGTGCAATTCCTGTCTCTGCATTGATTGCAAAATCTCTGTACCTTAATATATGAAGTTGTATACAAGTTATATGTAGTGCTGAGAACACATATATTCTTTAGTGATCCCATTTAGAAGATGCCACAAATAATTTAACTCTCATTTCTCCAGCAGTTTGTTAATATTATCTTTAACTTTTTGTTTATCTTTCTTTTAAATTGAACCCGAAACCAAGAGATGGTCATTGAGCTTTATTATTATTATTATATTACTAGCTTCATCTTTTTAACATTTTTGTTATAACTTTAATGCTAAGGCATTTGGAACATAATTTTGATGCAGACAATGATTCCTTTTAGCATATTGTTCATCCCTTTTGGCATTTTAAATTGTGGTTTTTGCTTTATTAGGTGACTCCTGCTTTTAAAAATTATTTTGATGCATTTAATTTTTTTCAGGCCTAATTTTTAACTTATGTGTGTGTGTGTATTTGTTTTATAAGTGTGTTTCCTAAGCAACAGATTATGGTGTTTTCTTCACATTTTGTTTCATTTCTTCTACATATTTATGCAGTCCTTTTGTGAAGAAGTCCAATTTTTTTCCTTTCCTGTCTTTGCTTGTAGTTGTTATGATGTTACACTTACCTTCTTTGGGAGGATCTTTAAAATTGTAATAATTTTTGATTTTGGTTGGTGTTTTCTTCACTAAGGATTTATGTCATCAAGGCAGCTAGATGGTAGGGGATAGAACACTGGACTTGGAATAAGGAAGACCATTCAATTAGTTATATAGTCTCTGTCTGCCTCAATTTCCTCATCTGCAAAATGGGAAATGTCACCTAGTTCTCAAGGTTGTGAAGATTAAATGAGCTAGCACCTTGACATAGTGTCTAGTACTAAATAAATTCTCCTTTCCTTCCTTTTAGTGTCAGACTCTGTCCTCTGCTACATTTTTGAATAGGTGTCTTCCCTTCCTTTTCTTACTCTTGGTCCTCTGGCTCTCTGTATTGATCCTCAACCTGCTATGGGTTAGGTCGCTCAGGTTCTTTGAGCTTCAGAGTGCAAGAGTTTCTTGGCTCTTTGTCTGTCTGAGTCTCTGTTTCACTCTCTCTCTCTCTCTCTCTCTCTCTCTCTCTCTCTCTCTCTCTCTCTCTCCCTCTCTCTGTCTCTGTCTGTCTGTGTGTCTCTCTCATCTCAGACTAAAATGTTAGGAACCTCAGAGGACCTGAGCTTTGGGTCTCCCAATCTGAGAGATGTGGCATCATGCCTGTCATTGCTAGCTGCCACTCCCTAATACTTCCCAGGTGCCCACTCTGGAGATTTCTCACCACCTTAAACATTTTTTCCTGCCGCCTCTGGATCCAGATCCCTTCTGGCTACACATACCCTTTCTCTGGTTACCCCTGTGCTTGTGCTGGCTCTCTTGCTAATTCCCTTTCCCGTTGTCCTCAAGTTTTTGAATGACTTCTTGTGCAAATCTGACATGGACAAAAGTCATGCACTACAATTTTCTGTTGATTTATTGATCACGATTTGGCCTGGTATTTCTTGAAATAGGTATGTGGGAGTGGGGCTGCCTGCATCGTCTGCAGGCAGACTCTTTTCTCTTAAAAATAATTGCATGGTATTTGTCCTTCTCTAAGAATGTTCCATGACTCTTATTTTAGTTTATCTTTCCAATATAACTGACAGGTCATCACAGCTGCCAGTTCTTGTGGGACTTGGAGGATATAGATCATCTGGACAGGTGAATTGAATTCAATTAGAAAAAAATGCATTCTCTCTTATTGTGTTCTTGCCTACTTTGGATATTAATTCTTATCAAACCTTGCCCCCTCCTCTCCCTGGTATTTCCAGTGCAAAACTCATTCTCCTTGTCGGAGAAAATAGTAAAAAAAATAGTTGAGCAATTCTTCCTCTTCTCTGATGACATTTATGGTCATCTCATTCACCTCAAGCAAATATCCTTTCCCTTCCTTGAATCTCCTTATCTCCCAACGCCAAATATACGTAAAGAAGTGGGCAGTTGGGTGGTGCAGTGGATAGAACTAGACCTGGAGTCAAATTTGACCTTAGACGTTTACTAGTTGTATGACCCTGAGCATGTTACTTTATATTTCCTCAGTTTCTTCATCTGCCAAATGACTTGGAGAAGGAAATGACAAATCACTTCAGTATCTTTGCCAAGGAAATTCCAAACGGAATCAGGAAGAGTCAAATATAACTGAAATGACTGAATAAGAACAAATAGGTAAAACATATTGTTTTTTGATCCTTCTTCCCTTACTATCCTCAACCCATTTTGAGCTATGGTCATTTTTATATTTTTTCTCTTCTGTAACCTGTCTTTATTTCCATATTCTAAACATATAAATTTTTTTAATTCTAAGATATTTGGTGAATTTCCTGGCATCAAAATTTTTTAGAAACAAAACCTCATTTTTCCTTATCATTGGAGTTATTTCCTTTGTGTCTTCAGAATTTCATTCTTGAGAATCTTCTATTTGATGTTTAACATGAAACCAATTTATAACATTCTTTTTAAATAGAGTCACAAGATCCAGATATACAAAAAGCTATCTGAAAATTAGTAGACAATAAGAAACAAGGCAGGTAATTTTATTTAATTAAATGATTGGATTTATGGATTTGCTTTCTACTTGTACTGAAAGTCATTAAAGGACAGATGAATGGATAACTTTGACCAAGTTATGAAAAAATAATTCTTTTTATGAATAAAATAAGACTTAGGAGACCCTAGCAATTGATTCTTAATTTGCTATCATAGTTTCAACAGTGAGGTCAACATGAGAGACTTGTCTCCATCTCTCTCCATCTGATGATGAAAAAGTAAATATCTCATTTCAGGCAAGTATGGAAAGATGGTGGAACTTTGCAATCATCTGTTTTGTATGATATAATTATTTTTCCCTTTCTAGAATCAACTGACATGTATAATTTATGTACAAAATAAGTAACTGGCCTGTAATTTGGAAATTAAGTTCAAAGTAGAGCATCTAGACTCAGTTGATAGAGTGCTGGCTTGGAGTCAAGAGGATTCATCTTCTTGAGTTCATATTTGATCTCAGAAACTATTTGTATGACCCTGAACAAGTCACTTAACCCTGTTCGCCTCAGTTTCCACATCTGATAAATGAGTTGAAGAACAAAATGGCCAACTACGTCAATATCTTTGCCAAAAAAAACCCAATTCAAAATGGGATCATGGAAAGTTGGACATACCTTAAAAATGCCTGAAATGAAAGATCAAAGGACTGGAAGAACGGCCTTATGCTGTCCAGGTCAGGGAAAATGAAGTTATCTTTTTTGGAATGTTGGAAACATACTTTCAGGGTAAATACACAGAACGAAATAAAAGATCTTAAGATGAATAAGGGACCTATTAACTTAAATCATGTCAGAATAATGGGCTGAAAGACTTGGAGACATGAACAAAGAACAAAAGCAGAAAGACCACTGGAAAACATTGGGGTTCCATTATAATTATGAACCTTTGTAAAGATGGAAGTGGGGCAGTGTAAGGAAGAAGCAAATTCTTGAGCACTGAGGAATGATTGATTTATATGTGCAACCAAGGATGAACTTTAATAATAATAATAATGATAATGATAATAATGACTAATAATAATGCAAAAACAAAGGAATGAAAATCTGGTGATGATACCTAGCATTTGAACATTTCTTTAAGTATTGCAGCACATCTCACAAATATATCTATTTTATCCTTATGTCCTGCCTGAGAATTAGGTACTATCAGCCTTTTACAAATGAAGAAACGGAAGCTTCCTAATTATTGTGTAACCTGACTGCCCAATTAGCTCTTAGAAATAGGTGCATGACCTTGGACAAGCTAGAGAGAAGGAGAAGGCTGAAAATGATAACTTTGCTCTAATGCAATATCCTTCATAGAGAGAGTATTTCAGGATACTTAGTCACTGAGAACAGATCTCCTTGAGGATCCATACCACTTCATTTGATAATTCCTTTGCTTAGTACCTAGGACTAACTACTAAGTACCTTAGTACCTTAGTTCCTTTAACATAGAAGATAATTTAATTATTTTTTTTGCTAAGAGGAGTTAGTGCTTGCCTATATAAATTTTCATTAAGAGATTATATTTCAGTATCCTGGACCCTCCACTAATGAGGGCTATGTTCTTCATGGGGACATGGAGAAGAAAGTTTTGGGGCACCCATTGGAAGATGGGTGATCTGGTAAATGTGTTATAGGAACCACAAAAGTAAAGTTTCCTTAGGCAATACAGTTTCTAGACTTATCTCTGGTAAGAGAGAAAATCCAATTCTTATGAAAGTCATTTTCCTGAATAAGTTGTAAATGCAGATTGTGCATAGTGGACTGAAAATTGATTAGTTGATTGGTTGGTTGTTGTCTTTGGTTCTTGCAGCTGACCAAAATGACATCACTATGTTAAAGGCAAATTAAGATGTGTCTAACTAATTTATCAGATGAATAGGAGTTCAAAATGATCTACCACAGGTGGGGCAAAAATAGATCATGGAAATATTTGGGATGGATTCTCTAAATTTGTACTGAACTTTGGGCACGCCATTTTGTCTCCATTAGTGGCAACTTCTTCTAGTATAAAATTAAGAGGGCAGCTAGGTGCTACAGTGGATAGAGCACTGGTCTTGCAGTTAGGAGGATAGGAGTTGGAATCCAGCCTCAGACACTTGCCACTTACTAGCTTGGGAACTTGGGAAAGTCACTTAACCCTGATTTTTCCACATTCAAGGCCATCTCCAGTCCTCTTGATTCACATCTGACCATTGGA
The DNA here is from genome assembly GCF_037893015.1 of Macrotis lagotis. Lineage (NCBI taxonomy): Eukaryota > Metazoa > Chordata > Mammalia > Peramelemorphia > Peramelidae > Macrotis > Macrotis lagotis. The sequence goes on along the minus strand of NC_133658.1, from coordinate 19,511,817 downwards.
TCAAGGTGACTCTGGAGAGGATAGTGAGACTGGTGGCTTAACATAGCATCCCCTCACTCAAATCCAAGTCATGTGCTTGTCATGGCATCACCTCCTTGATGTCATGCTCTTTTTTGGGAATGAAGGACAAACAACAAGAGATTTGATTCAATGACCTCTGAGATTCTTTATTTATATTTGGTATTTAATCATCTATCTGTAAATTACTTCCCTATGCCATTACAATATAAAAGTCAGTTTCTTGGGGAAACTTTCCCTTGAGAGTAAAAGAAACCTGAGTCCAGAAATTAATGGAATGGCTATTTTTCTTAAGATGGAAGATGTGAAGTTCAATGGTCAAAACTGATAGAATTAGCTAACTATTGACTGGCCAAATTTCACCCATTATACTGACCTCTAAATTTAAAAGTTAAGACATTTTCTTTGGAAGTTTAATTAGGGAGTGACCTTAAGAACTGTAAGTTTTGGCAAGAGAGAAAGCTAGAAGGAATCCAGTTCTTTGGAAGGAATAGTTTCTTGTGTTTGGGGAAATAGTTTTCTCTCTTTTCCTATTCTCATTGTCGATGGGGTCTTATATTGGAGCTGCTCTTCTAGTAACAGAAAATACCACACTTTCCCAGAGATCAAATTAAACCAGTTGAGGAAAAAAGGTGGAAGGAAGCAGACTTTGAAAAGTGTTTGTTGATGCTATGTTGTTTCAATCATGTTGGTCCCTTCTGGATCCCATTTTGGACTTTCTGGGAAATTGGAAGTTTTCTTCTACAGCTCATTATATGGATAAGGAAACTGAGGCAAGCAGAGTTAAGTGTTCTTGCCCAAGGTTCCACAGTTAACAGTATCTGCATCCAGATGAGTCTTCCAGACACCAGACCTGACACTATCCACTATGCCACATAACTGCCTATGGAAAAGCATCACATCTAAGCTAAGAGAAGCAGCCTTGACTATTGAGAATTGAGCTAAGGAGATAAATAACATCAGAGAGTCCTATGAGTGATCTGTCTCAAGACACAATGTAGTAAGAGGCAAAATGATTAAATTTTCATGAGAAGGGAAAGAAATTCGAATCTTGGAGTCCTGAAGGCATGAGTTTCCAGGTAACATGCATTACCTATGTATACCTCCCTACTAGGGAGTGTCTCTCCTACTAGTGTCTCCACACTCCTCCCATTAAAACTACAATAATTTGGAAGAATACAACCTAGGATTATATGGGGGAGATTTTGTTACTATTCTTACACATTCATCGCAGTAAATATTCCACGCCCATTGTGTCAACTTGCTTATTAGTAAACACAAATGATAGTGATGTTTGTGCTTTATTCTCAAAGAATATCATAGGGGCGGCTAGGTGGCACAAGTGGATAGAGCACTGGCCTTGGAGTCAGAAGTACCTGAGTTCAAACCCGGCCTCAGACACTTAATAATGACCTAGCTGTGTGGCCTTGGGCAAGCTACTTAACCCCATTGCCTTGAAAAATCTAAAAAAGTAAAAACCAAAAGAATATCATGGCATCAGGAAGATGGATTTCAGTGAGGAGGAGTGGGGTTGAAGCCTCAACTCTGTCACACAGAACTTCTGGACTTTGCCTAAGTCACTTAATTTACTTCAGTACCTTAGACAATTCCCAACCACTACCAGTTGACAAGGTGTTTACCTGCACTGGAGGAAAGAATTGATGATATTTGTCCTTTGTTCTTGAAAAAGGCCATGACCTCGGGGAGGTGATATCATGACAAGCATGTGAATTGACTTTGAGTGAGGGGAGACTGTGCTAAGTCACCAGTTTCACTTTCTCCTCCAGAGTCATTTGGGTCCAGTAACCAGATATGGTTCAGGATGATGGGAGATGGTCCTGGATGTGAGGCAATCAAGGTAAAGTGATTTGCCCAAAGTCACACAGTGAATGAATGTAAAGTATTTGAGGGTGAATTTGAACTCAGGGTCTTCTGACTCCAGGACTCCATCCATTGTACCACCTACCTGTCCATCATCACCATCACCATCATCACCATGATCATCATCAGGAATTCAAAATGATCCTGGGACAGTCATTTTTCCTAGGGTATCCATTATTTGATTTTGATTTGGTGGCTACTTCAAACAGAACTATCACCCAGTTCCTAGAAAGGGGGATTACTAAATGCTTTTCTACATTAAACTGCATTGAATTTCCAGCTGAAAATCCTATATATTTATGTCTTTTACAAAAGGGGAGAGCATTCAGTTGCTTACATTTTTTTCATTCAAATCCTTCAAGGACAGAATGTTTTTCATCATTGTTACAAGTCTTTGCTCCTTTTCAGATAGGAAAAATGATCTCTCTCTCTGCTTACAGCCCCCAGAAGTTGCTAAAGATTTGGAGGGATTCAGGGACTGTGGTTTTCCTGTGTTGAATTCATTAGCCATTTCATCAAAATTGCGTGTACTAGAGGAAGAAATAAAGTCATCAAGTCAGTTTTTAAAAACTAATCCAAGTTATGAAGGGAAAGCTTGGATTCTTTTACTATGTGACAAACCATGCATCTGTGCCTTTATTGAATCAATGGCAAAGCCATGCAGCAGTTCATCAAATGACATAACATTTCCCTCTAATTCAGAATTTCCTGTGACTCACAGAAATGATCCATCTTATACTTAATTAGATTCCCTCCCCCTCCTGATATCACTTGAGACTAATTGAATTACCAAGCTTCCAGTAGAATCGAAGATTTTTTTCAAGCAGAAAGAACCTTGGATTATTCAAGGCTGCCACTAATTCCCTTATTTTACAAAAGGCTGAGGTCTTGACAGGTGAAAAGTGAAAGGACTTGTTCAAAGTCACAGGGATGATAAAATGAATGAGTCAAAGCTTATCCTCAGGCTTCCTTGTTCTAAATTTAGCGTTGTTTCTTAGAATAAAACAAAACTATATTTTCTCAGTTTCTATCCAAAGATATACAATGAGCTTGACAGTGATTGACAAATATGGAAATTTCTATATGCAAAGAAATAAAGAGATTAAACTGTGAATTTCCCATGTGAAGTTTATAGTTTCTATGAGGTCTACATTAAATTTAACAGGATAATATAAATACTGTTTTTTCTTCCTTTTTTGTACCATATATTGTGTCTAACCATGGTAACTTTGGGAACTATTTAATTGAATCTACACATCTCCCTCCTCTATTTTTTTTTTTTTGCTTTATTCTTATATCCCCAGTGTATAGCAACATGCTTAGGGCAGAGTAATTTCCTGGTAAGGGATTGTTAAATTAATTATTGATTTTTGGATGAAGAAACTGAAAGAAGTTCAAGTAGAGATGATCAAGGTCACATGGCACGTTAAGAGCAGAACTGCTCTTAAAATGATGGATTGTTTGAACTTTACAGATGTAACTGAAAAATTCTTGTTTTCAAAGAACAGACAAATTCATTTTAGTGGAGGTGATGATGATGTTCCTCGGGGAGAAATATCAAAAATAGAACCAATGAAGGTAGAAGAGAGTCTATTAAGGGGACCCCTTAAGGCTATTATTGGGAGACCTCAGCATGGTGGAGAAAGTCAGGTAAGTTCAAGTAGGGGAAAAATTGAATTGGAATGTGGCCGGAACTAATTGTTTTTGCTAACGTGATACCTAGTTCAGTTGTTTCTACCTTATGGAGTACAAGTGTGGTCTGAGCCCTTGACATTTCCATTACCATGCTGCTGATTGCTACTCTTTTTGTAACCTATATCTGTGATTTTGTAAATGTTGGAAGTTTTCCTGTAGAATTTTTTTCTACCAGTGTAGACCTTCATGTGCTTTTCAACTAATAGGATTAGAGAGTTGCTTCAAAAACTGAGACAGTATATGACTTGTCTAAGGTAATACATGCATCAAGGAAGAATTTGAAACCAAAAATTATTCTGATTCCAATTCTCAATGATAGACTCTCAATTTCATACACATACACACACACACAAAGGAAGGAGGGCTGCAGATTCAATTAACTAGTCCTCAAAGTTAGCATGGTTAGAAGCAATATGATACAAAAAAGGAAGAAAAAGCAGTATTACTATTATCATGTTAAATTTAATGTAGACTTCATAGGAACCATAAAGCCTGAGTACATACTATTTGACCCAGAATTATCACTGCTAGATTCAAAGAGATTTTACAAAGAGGAAAAGGATCAATATCTACAAAATTATTCATAGCAATTCTTTTTGTGACGTCAAAGAATTGGAAATGGAGGTGATGCCCACCCATTGGGGAATCACTGAACAAGTTGAGGTATAAGATTGGGATGCAATACTATCCTGCTAAATGAAATGATGCTTTCAATATGAATAGACAGTTTCAGATGAAGAAATGAAAGGTATTTATAGTTGTATGAGAAGATGCTCTAAGTTACTATTCATTAGAAAAATGCAAATTAAAATGACTGAGGAATCACCTCATATTTATCAGATTGGATAATATGACAGAAAAGGTAAATGATTAATATTGAGGGTATGTAGAAAAACTCATTTACGAATTCACTGTTGGTGGAGTTGTGAAATGATCCAACTATGCTGGAGAGTAGTTTGGAACTATGCCTAAAGGGCAATAAAACTGTGAATACCCTTGGATCCAGCAATGCTACTACTAAGACTGAATCCTAAAGAGTCCACAAAAAAATGGAAAAAAAAGATACACATATACAAGAATATTTATTCCAACTCTTTTTGTAGTGTAAAAGAATTGGAAATTGAGAGGATGGATATCTATTGGGAAATGACTGAAGAAACTATGGCATATGAACATAATAGAATATTATTTTGCTGTAAAAATGATAAGCAGGCTAATTTCAGAAAGAAAAAAAATGGAAAGACCTAATTGAGTCTATGTGAAGCCAAATGAGGAGAACCAGAACACTGAACACTTTACCAATATTGTATAATGATCAGTTACAATAGATTTAGCTCTTAGTTTCACAGTGTTCAAAGACAATTCTGAAAGACTTGCAATGCAAGATGCCATCCACCTCTAGAGAAAGAAATATGGAATCTGAATGCAGATCAGAGTATGGAATTTTTGCTTTTTAAAATTCATTTTTTTGCTTTTTCCTTCTTGTGATTTTTCCTTTTGTTTTGATTTTTCTTTAATAATATGACTAATATGAAAATATGTATAGCATGAATGTGCATGTATAACCTATATCAGATTACTTGCTATCCTAGTATGATGGAAGGGAGAAAATGACAAAAATGAATGTTGAAAATTATATTTACATATAATTGGAAAAATAAATGAATAAATTTATTTTTTTAAATGATGTTTTCAGTAAAACATGGGAAATCTTAATTGAACTGATGCAAAGTGAAGTGAGTAGAACCAGAAGATTATACACAATAAAAACAATATTGTATGATAGCAGTATGATGAGCTGAGACAATTCTAGACAACTCATGATAAGAAATACTATCTACCTCCAGAGAAAAGAATTTATTGCATTTGAATGAAGATTGAAGCATACTTTTAAAAATTTTATTTTTTTGCTTTTTTCTGTGTTATTTAACAACATGACTAATATAGAAATGTTTCACATGACTGCAAAAGTGTAAACTAGGGGCAGCTAGGTTGCACAGCATATAGAGCACTGGCCTGGAGCCAGGAGGACCTGAGTTCTAATCTAGTGTCAGACACTTAATAATTCCAGGTGTGTGGCCTTGAGCAAGTCACTTAACCCCATTGCCTTAAATAAATTAAAAAAAAGAAAAAAATGACTCAGAATTTTTTTAAAAGTATAACCTATAGCAAATTACTTGCTTTTTCAAGGATGGGAGAGGGGCAGGTAAAAGGAGAGAATTTGGAACTCGAAAAAACATGTTAAAATTGTTTTTGTATATAATTAAAAAAATAAAAGTAAGGTAGTGTCATTAGGAAGTATTTTTTATTTCCTTTCTTTTTCTACCATGAATCTTATGAAAAAATGGATTTTTTCTATAGTTGTCTTTTTTTTTCTTCTTTCATTAACTTGGTTATCTGTGGACAGAATCATTATTGTTGAACTGGCTGCAGTTTCCTGATTATTTGCTGGATGAATTTCTGAAAAGTTGAGGAGTCTCCTTCATTTTATTTTTCTGTGGATGATAATTTTAACTTTTCAAGAACCACTGGCCTTGAGATCAACCGATCTTTTCTTTTCTCCTAGAATTTTTAAGGAGAAAAAAATAAGTATATGTTTTGCTGCAAAATATGTTTTTGATGAGTGGACAATGACTTAGTTACAGAAAGTTTTATACAAGAGTGAAACACATAATGGAATTGTCTTGGGGTAAGAAAGGAAGAAGTTAACTTTCCTTAGGAGGATGGGATTCACTTAAAATACAGGGTGATGAAAGGATGTTTGAAATAGTCTTCTTTGATCCCCAAATGAAGGTTTCAGACTGGCTGGAAGGGAGAATTAGGAAGGGAGTGGCTTCTGCTGCCCTGAACATTTTTAATTTACACTGAAAGGTTAGCTATATACAAGGGGAAGGAAGGCACCTGAGGGACCTTGAGAAAGTCCTCTTTGAAGAAGAAAGTAGTATGAGGTAGTGGTTAGAGCCTTCGCATTTTCTGCCTTTGTTCTCATGAAATTCTTCTTAGGCAGAGCTCTCTGCTGGTTCTAGCTGATTTTGAAGCTGCCATCTCTCTCTCTTTTATTAGGGGGGTGGAGTGGGCACTGTTTTTGTAGCTGTCCTTCCCTGAACACTGTTCTCAGATGTATATATTGCCTCCTAGTGGTCCAGGCTCTTCTTTCCCAGTCAGATGCACTATGATTGATGATATGGTCAGTGGAAAAGAGTCAAAGAAACTAGTCCCCATCCCCACTCCTTCAAAAGTTGCTTCCTCTTAGAGTCAGATCCAACTTTTGAACTAAAATCTTAGGAACTTTAGAGCTCCTTTGCCACTAACCTAGCTTACTAATTCATTGCTAGATTGCCAGCTATTTATATTCTTTTCCTTATTGTTTCAGTCCATCACAAGATCTTTTATGTGTGGTACAACTACCCACATCACAAAGCAAAAGGAGTAAAAAATCATTCAAATTGATTCAAGATATAAAATATTCATGTTAATGCCTCCTGTCCCCCCATAAAAAAAGAAAAGCATAATTTTCATAAAAAAATAAGCACAGAGGGGCGGCTAGGTGGCACAGTGGATAAAGCACTGGCCCTGGAGTCAGGAGAACCTGGGTTCAAATCCAGTCTCAGACACTTAATAATTACCTAGCTGTGTGAGCTTGGGCAAGCCACTTAACCCCATTTGACTTGCAAAAACCTAAAAAAAAAAAAATAAGCACAGGCAAGAAAAACAAATGCATCTATTTAACATGGTCAAAATGTGTTCCTCATTCTGGACCTTGATATCCTTCCATCAGCAGGTAGATAGTGTGTTTCATTATATGTTCAGAGTTATGACTTGTCATTTTCTATTCCAAAATTCTTACATATTTCAAGGGTTTTTTTAACATTGATTTCTTTATATGCTGTGATTATAAGACTTGCTAAAAAGATTTTTCCCAATTAATTATTTCATTTCTAATGTTAACTGCATTGATTTTATTTGTTCAGATATTTTTAATTTTATCTGAACAGTATTATACATTTTATCTTCTATGATCAATTCTATCCTTTGTCATGTACTCTTCTTTCATTCATAGTTTCTTATTTATTCTTCTGTTTAGTTTATGATGTCTCCTGACTTTTGTCTTGTCGCTGGTCTTTGATGACTCTGGAAGAGATAGTGAGGTTGATGACTTGACTTAATTCTAATTTATGTACAAGACAGAAACTTTCCCATAATGTTGTTAATACTCTACAAAAATGAAGGATACACAAATTTGTGATGTGATTTCTATCTGGCCATGTGATCATTTGGAACTTATTGTGGACCTGGGCAAGTCATTTTACCCTGATCGCCTCACACTCTGGGCCATCTCCAGTCATTCTAATCCATCTCTGGCTACAGGACCCAGATGACTCTGGAGGAGAAAGTGAGACTTGTGACTTAGTCCCTCCCCCCACCTCATTCCAATCCAATTCATTTGCTTGTCATGGCATCATCTCCCTGGTATTGTGGTCTTCTGCAAAAATGTAAGAGAAAAACATTATAGTATCTGATCTATATTAAGTGACTAATAAATGCTGGTTGATTTGAACTGATTTTAACTCTATGACACTTGAAGATGGTAAGGTTTGGATAGAACAACTGTTTATTCTTTTTTTAAAATTAAGTTTTATTAAAGATATTATTTGAGTTTTACAATTTTCCCCCCAATCTTACTTCCCTCCCCCCATCCCCCCACGGAAAGCAATCTGTCAGTCTTTACTTTGTTTCCATGTTGTACCTTGATCCAAATTGGGTGTGATGAGAGAGAAATCATATCCTTAGAGAAGAGACAAGAAGTCTAAGAGGTAACAAGATCAGACAATAAGATATCTGTGTTTTTCTAAATTAAAGGGAATAGTCCTTGCACTTTGTTCAAACTCCACAGCTCCTTATCTGGATACAGCTGGCACTCTCCTTTGCAGACAGCCCAAAATTGTTCCCGATTGTTGCACTGATGGAATGAGCGAGTCCTTCAAGGTTGATCATCACCCCCATGTTGCTGTTAGGGTGTACAGTGTTCTTCTAGTTCTACTCATCTCACTCAGCATCAGTTCATGCAAATCCCTCCAGGCTTCCCTGAAATCCCGTCCCTCCTGGTTTCTAATAGAACAATAGTGTTCCATGACATACATATGCCACAGTTTGCTAAGCCATACAAATGTCTATTCTTTTGCTTTCTGACATCCTTATATATTTCTTTTATGATATTCCAAAGTATTTAACTTTTTTTGGGCTCCATTTGACTTGTGCTTTCCATTCAAAAATTTTGATTAGTTTTGAAGTCTTTTCACCTGGAATTCTGGAAATTCTTCTAATTCATTGTCTAATTTTCTCTCTGGTATTATATTAAGTTTTGCTATGTAAATTGCTCTTGGTTGTAAGGATTTATCTTTTGTCATTTGGAATGACATTTATTTCTGTTTAATTCATTCTTGAAAATATCATAAAGGTAATTGCTGGTACTGGTTAACTCCCTTGTTTTACATTTTTTCTCCTTTGATAGTCCTAACTTTTTGCTTTTTCAAATGAATTTTGTTTTAATTTTGTCTAATTCATTTAAATTTTTTGATAATTTAATTGGGATGGTCTTGAACATATAAAGTAGTGTGGTGAAATTTTTATTTTTATTATATTGACTCTGCCTACCAATGAACAATTAATATTTCTCCAATTATTTAAACCTTATTTTATTTGTATAGAAAGTTTTATATGTGTAATTTTGTTTAAATAGCTCCTGAATTTGTTTTGGCAGTGTATTGCCAGGTATTTTAAACTATTTAAAACTTATTCTAAATGGGTTTTTTTTGCTATCTCTTCTTGCAGGGCTTTGCTTGCGATATATAGGAATACTGATGGTTTATGTGGATTTACTATTTTTTAGTTGTTTTTAGGTTTTCCAAATGTATCATCACCTCATCTGCAAAGAGAGATAGTCTTATTAACTTATTCTCTATTCTGATCCCTTTGATTTCTTTTTCTTCTTTATTTCTATTGCTAGGATCTTCAGTACAACCTTAAATAATATTGGTGACAGGGGGCATCCTTGCTTCATATCTGATATTAATGGGATGGTTCCTAGTTTATTCCCATTACAAATAATCCTTGTTGGTGGTTTTAGATAAATGCTTTTCAAATTATTTAATTTATTTAAAGTAATGGGGTTAAGTGACTTGCCCAAGCTCACATAGTTAGGCAATTAATAAGTGACTAATAAGTGTCTAAGAATTTGAACTCAGGTCCTCCTGACTGTAGGGCCTGTGCTCTATCCACTGCGCCACCTAGCAGCACCTTGGATAAATGATTTTAATTGATTTAAGAAAAATGCATTTATATCTATATTACCAAGTGTTTTTGATAGAAAGGAGTGTTGAACTTTATCAAAAGCTTTTTTCTGCATCTATTGACATAATTATATGATTTTCTTTTCTTTTTAATATTAATGCAATTAATTATGTTAATGGTTTTCTTTTATGTTAAACTATCCTTGTATTACTGGTATAAATTCCATTTGATAATAATGTATAATCTTTACAAGGTTTGTGATCTTTTTGATAGTATTTAAAATCAGTTTATTAATGAAATTGGTCATTTTCTATTTTTACTTTTCCTGGTTTAGGTATCATTATCATATCTCTTTTTTAAAAGCAGATTGGGGAAGAACCTTTTTTTTAAAGGAATTATTTCATTAATGATAAAAATGCTAGTCTTTTTTTAGGATTTTTGCATTAGTTTATTAATGAATTTCATCTATAATTTTCTTTTTCTATTTTTACTTCTCCTGGTTTAGATATCAGTATCATATTTGTTTCATAAAAGGAGATTGGAAAGGATCCCTTTATTCAAAGAACTAAGTATTCCAATATTTTATTTAATATTGGTATTCATTGCTCTTTAAATATTTGATAGTATCCACTTGTAAATACAACTATTCCTGATGCTTTTCTCTTAGGTATTCTATTTAGGTATGTTCAATTACTTTTTTACTAAAATAATTCTCTTTAGTATTCTAATTCATTTTCTGCTACTCTAAGAAATTTATATTTTTGTAAACATTCTTCAATTTCACTTAAACTGTTAGATTGATTGGCATATAATTGGGCATGTTAACTCCTTATCGTTGCCTTAATTTCATCTTTGTTGGTGACATATTCACCCTTTTTGATTTTTAATACTAGTTATTTGATTGTCTTCTCTTTTTAAAATCAGATTAACCAAATATATATATATATATATATACATATATATATATATATATATATATCTTTGTTTTCTTTTTATAGGATCAACTCCTAGGTTTATTTATTAATGCAATATTTTTGCTCTCAATTTTATACCTTTAATTTATAGGGTTTCCAATGTATTGCTTATTTGGGAAGAATTAATTTGTTCTTTTTCTAGTTTTTTAAAATTGTATACCTAGACAATTGAAATATAGTGGATAGAGTACTGACCCTGGGTTCAGGAAGGTGGGAGTTTGAATCCAATCATTATGAGTTGTGTGACCTTGGGCATGTCCCTCAACCTTTATTGCCTTGCATCCAGGGCCATCTCCAGTCATCCTGATTCATATCTGGTAACTGGACCCAGATGGCTCTGGAGGAGAAAGTGAGGCTGGTGACTTAGCACAACAACCCCCTCATTCAATTCCAATTCATGTGCTTGTTATGGCATCAGCTCCCTGATGTCATGAACTTCCTCAAAAATGAAGGACGGACATTATTAGTCTCCTCTTTATTTTATTGATTTAAGCATTTAGGGATTAAACTTTTTTTAATCATATTTTTTCTATATTCCACAGGCTTGATATGTTGTCTCATTGTTGTCATTCTCTTTGATGAAATTATTGATTGTTTCTATGATTTATTCTTTAATATTAGGTTGTCTAAATTCCAAATAATTCTTTTGTTTTTTGTTTTTGCTATTTTGCAAGGCAATGGAGTTAAGTCACTTGTCCAAGTTCAACAGCTAAGGAATTATTAAGTGTCTGAGGCTGACTTTGAACTCAGGTCCTCCTGACTCAGGGTCGGTGCTGTATCCACTGTGCTACCTAACTGCCCTCCAATTAGTTGGGGTTTTTTTTTTTAGGTTTTTGCAAGTCAATGGGGTTAAGTGGCTTGCCCAAGGCCACACAACTAGGTAATTATTAAGTGTCTGAGACCAGATTTGAACCCAGCTACTCCTGACTCCAGGGCTCGTGCTCTATCCACTGCACCACCTAGCTGCTCCCCTCCCATTAGCTTTTAATCTCTATTTCCTGATCCCTTATTTAATATAATTTTTATTTCATTATGATCTAACAAGGATACTTTTAATATTTTTGTTTTAATTACACCGGAGTCTATTGTGAAGTATTGTTCAGGTATGGATTGAAATCCTGGGATTCTATGTTGCCTTTTTCTCTCAACTGAGGTTATGATTTGGGAGTATAAGTGATCTCTTGTGGGGTATATTGTAGAGGGGACTCATTCACTTTGTTATTTAAGTAGACTACCACAGAAGTATGAGAACTCCACGCGGAGTCCAAAGTCCCAGGTTGGAATTCTGTTTCCGCTGTCAGCTACTTATATGTCCTTGTTCATTTACCTCTTTGAGTGTCCATTATTTCCCCCCTGTAAAATGATAAATTGGGAATTAATAATAAATGAATGGAAATGAAGATGAAGGCTAAGAATCTGAGTATGTGTATGGGGGGACACTAGCTAAATTTTAGTGTTTTCAAGATCAGGTTGAAGAAAGTTTAGGTTAGTTTAACTTGACCCCAGAGGGCAAAACTAGTAGCAAAAGAAGGAGGCTTAAACTACATATACATATATATATATATATATATATATATATATATATATATATATATATATATGTATGCATGTATGTATAAACCATGCATAACTTTTTTACCAAGAGAGTTTTAAGAGGAAAAACGTTCCCAATCATTAGAGTTATTCAAAAATGAAAGGGACTATCTCAAGAAATGTTGCTTTGCCCACATCTTCAGAGCTCTTTCAGCAGAGAGTGAATGATGACTTGTCCATTAAATTTCAGTGGGAATTATTTTTCAAGTATATGCTTCAATAGGAGCCTTTTTTCTGTAATCACAGAAAAACACACAAAACCTCTCAAAAGAATTTGGGGTGGAAGAAATCTTAGAGGTGATCAAGTTTATTGCATCCATTTTACAGATAAGGAAAATGAGACACAAAGAGGCTAAGGGACTTGCTTAAATCATGCCATTAGTAAATGGTCAATGTGGTATTCAAATTCAGGTCCTCTGACTCCCCATCTATTTATCTTTTTACTACTACTCTCAAATTCTGTGCTCTATGGTGTCCAGATTCTTTTCAGCTTTCAATCCCTCCATCTCTGAAATGCTCTTATGACAAAATAGAGTAGAATGATTTAGAAAGCCCAAATACAAATTCAAATCTCTGTCTACAAGACCATGTTGCCAATGCTATTCCAAAAGATAGAATTCTCATGTAATTTCCTCTTTTGAGAGAAAACTGGATGAGCATCTAAAAACTGATGTGGGGGGGAGGAAAAAGAAACATTCACTTTGGAACGACTTGGAATATAAATGTAAAGTTTGGCTTCCTGAGACTAAGGAATTCTGGAAAGAAATGGTGACATTTGAGAACGACTTGTGACACAGGCAAATGGAATGTCTATCTTGTGGTGACAATACCAACAACCTTTAGTCTTAGGTTCGTCATATTGTTTTTCTCCCAAAGTCAAGTTCAAAGACTTTTACTTTTTTTTAGGTTTTTGCAAGGCAAATGGGATTAAGTAACATGCCCAAGGCCACACAGCTAGGTCATTATTAAGTGTCTGAAGCTGCATTTGAACTTAGGTCCTCCTGACTCCAGGGCTGGCGCTCTATCCACTGTGCCACCTAGCCACCCCAGTTCAAAGACTTTTGATGTGTTCTTTTCTCCCTATGAGGTCCTCCTCAAATAAGATCCAACTGTCAATTCCCTTATCCCCAACTTCTCTGTCATTCCCCTCAATGGGAACTACGATGAATCTTCTTACAGAACAATAAACCCCATAGAATTCTCAAGCAATAAGAAGGAGGAGGTTTCTGTACCTTTGAGTCCATTGGCATCATTAAGGTAACACCAAGGTGAAGAAACTCCCTCCATCAATGCACACTGGCACTTCTTTGGAACATAGTCATAGACAGTAGTCTAGAATATCGTGAAATTAGATGACTTCCTCCGGATCCCTTAGGTGTCAGAAATGGGATTTGGATTCAAGACTGGCTATCTACTATACCAGGTTGCTTTTCTTTTCATTGAAGGGACAAGAAAGACTATCAACCAAACAATAACAACCATAAAAAACCCCACACAAATAATTCTTCTGCTTATGCTTCAAATGGGGAGTATAAATCTTATTCTACAATTAGAAATATGCAAATAAATGTTTTCAGTCCTCTTTCCCTTTGCTGGAGAAATATTTCTTACCAAACTGTAGTTTTATTTGGGAGAGATGAAGTTTTTGCTAAGATACCAATGTGAGAACCATCATGGTAGAATTATAAACTTGCTCAGGGGAAGCTGTTTCTATCATCTTTCTAAGGAAAGTAGAAAGAGAACTGAACTTGGTTTCAGAAGACGTAGAATTAAATCTCAATAGTCCCACTTAATTATCTTTATTACTATGAATATGTCCTTCCATGTATCTGTGCCTCAGTTTTCTTTTCCATAAACTGAAACGGCCTTTGATATTTTTCTAGCTCTCACCTGTGATTCTATGACAGTTTCCTTTAGCTTGGCACATTTTTCTTCAGTAGTTGAAGCTTTCATGAAGATTTTTAATAAAAATAAAAGAAGAGAACAAATGTCTACTATGAGCCAGGCACTGTGCTTGGTAAATATAATCTCCTTTTATTTAATTAAAGCATTATTCTGTCCTTTTGCTGAAGGGGAAATGGGCTCAGAGAGGATCAAAGGGAGGGTTACATCAATTCATCTATCAGTAAATGAGCATATATGAAGAATGTAATATGGATCAAGGAATGTCCACAGAGTTGGGTTACAGTCACTGCAATAAAACCCCCAATTTGTCGAGCAGGGTCTAACCCAGAACTCCTGACTTCTGGATCAGTATTCTATCCACTTCTGCAACTGAAGGATTGATGATACACTTGGTCATTGCTCATGCCTACTAACTTTGGTTTTTAAACAGTAGGTGAATACACATTTATTAAGTGCCTTTTGAATGCTAGGCACTTTACTAAGCTCTGGGAATGCAATGAAAAGCAAAAGGCATCCCCTGTCCTCCAGGAACTCAATGATCTAATGGGGATGACAACATGCCTGCACCTGCTTACAAATAAGCTAAATGCAAAATAACTTGAAAATAGAAAACAGAGGGAAGGTCTTAGCATTAAGGGGACTGAGATAGACTTCCTTTAGAGGGTGGGATTTGAGATGAGAGCTGATTGATAGAACGATAGCTCAAAAATACATACCATCCAAAAGGCAAGACTCCTCATTTAAGAAGATTTGTAAGAACTGATCTAAAAGAAATAAGTAAAAGCAGACATTAAAATTTTGTGGGTTACAGGCTTTGCAATTGGAAGGGACTTTCAAGATCTCATCCAATCCTGTCACTTTTCAGAGAAGGAGACAGAAGTTCAGAAGATGAATAGAGTTACTCATAGTTATATGGATTGGGAAGTAAGTACCTGAGCTAGGAATCGAGACCATGTCCTTGACCCAAGATACTCTTGTTTAGCCTTGAGCTGCCTAACAGCCATCTTTTCTGTTTTGCTACAATATTACTGCCACCATCTGTTAGCATTGTGCCTTTGTTTCTACTCTCAAACTACTGAAAAAAAGGTGGAGAAAAATCAGAAAACTGGGATCAGTACAAATGTATGCAATGTGATCTCAAATGGGCCCCCACCAATGCAAGACAATTCTTTTTTTTTTTTAGTTTTTGCTAGGCAATGGGGTTTAAATGACTTGCCCAAGGCCACACAGCTAGATCATTATTAAGTGTTTGAGGCCATATTTGAACTCAGGTTCTCCTGACTCCAGGACCGGTGCTCTATCCACGGTGCCACCTAGCCGCCCCTAAGACAATTCTTTTATGTCTCCAGAATCACCTTATTATTCCACTCACCAAAGTAATTTTTCTTTTCTCCTTCTGTAAATTTTGCATAAATTTTTATCATTTTCAGTTGAAAACCTTACCTTAAATTCCACTGAAAAGAACTGAAACCATTTGCCCAAAGTTTTCTTTTCTTCCTCCCTCCTTTTCTCACAACATTAAGATGCCTTCTGCAACTATCATATTCATTCATCTCAGATGAAAAGGTGCCTAAGTGGTCCTCTTCCATCCTGTCTCTTCTAGCAGACTGTCTTCTTTATCTATCATTACTACTCTTTCACTAATCTCTACTCCTTATTCATTTCTCTCCTTTTACTGGCCTTTCCCTTGATGCCTCTAATCATGTGCAAGTCTTCCTTATCTCCTCTAAAACATCACTTGCTCCATCTAATCTCTCTATTGTTCTATATCTTTCTTATCTAAATTCTTTGACAAGACTGGTGATGAGAAGGCATGTAACTTAATGCCTTCATTTACTCTCCTTTCTTTTTCCTAAACCCTCTACAGTCTGGGTTCTACCCTAACCATTCAATGGAAGTATTCTTTCCCACCTTATCAATGCTCTCTTAATTGACAAATAAAATATTTTTTCTCAGTCCTCGCCTGTCTTGGCTTCTATGTAACATAGATGTTACAGAGGGTGTTGACCACCCTCTTCTGAATATGTTCTTTTCTCCGTGTTTCTGTGATATTACTCTATCGTATTCTTCAATTATCTGGATTCAATTATCAAGGGTACAAAGATAATTCTTAGATCTATTTTCTAACTTGAACCTTTCTACTAACCTCCAGTATCAGATCACCAACTGCCTATTGGACAGCTTGAACTGGATGTCTTGTAGACATTTTAAAACTCAGTATGTACAAATATTAATTCATTATCTTTTTCACCCAAATTCTTCTGTCTATTATCATTTTCCCTCTTAATTAATTTTATAACCTACTGGTCATCCCTGTCTCCTCAATGTCTCTCATCTTGCATATTGAATCTCTGGCAAAATCCTGTAAATTTCACCTTCATAATATCATCTTTTTTTATTTGATAGTATTTTCCTCCAATTATATGTTGTAAAAGTTTTACATTAATTTTTACAATATTTTGTGTTTCAATATTTTTCCCTCTGTCTCCCCCTCTCCTGTTCTGAAGATGGTAGGCAGGAAGAAGAAACAGATGAAAAGGAAAAAATAGGCATGAGAAAGAATAAAGTAATTGAAAAAAAATGCTTTAATCTTCACTTGGATTCCATCAATTCTTTGTCTGGATATGAATAGCATTTTCTTTTGTGAGTCCTTTGTACTTGTGTTGGATCATTGTGTTGCTGAGACAAGCTGGGTTATTTTCAGTTTATTATCATATAGTATTACTGAGTATATTGTTTTCCTGGTTCTATTCATTTCACTTTCCTCAGTTCTTACAAGTTTTTCCAGGTTTTTCTCAAATCTGCCTGGTCATCATTTCTTATTGAACAATGGCATTCCATTACATTCATATACCACAGATTGTTTAGTCATTCACCAACTGATTGGCATCCTCTTAATTTCCAATATTTTGCCACCATGAGAAGGAGTGCTATAAATATTTTGCCTTTATACAGCCTTTTCCTTTTTTAATAATAATTATGTTTGTTCTTCATTTTTGAAGAAGACCATGACATCAGGGAGGTGATACTGTGACAAGCCTGTGAATTGAATTTGAGTGAGGGTGCGCTATGCCAAGACACTAGCCTCACTTTTCCCTCCAGAGTCATCTGGGTCCAGTGGTCAGATATGAATCAGGATGCTTGGAGATGGTTTTGGATGCAGGGCAATCAGGGTTAAGTAATTTGCCCATGTCACACAACTAATAAGTGTCAGAGGCTGGATTTGAACTCTTATGCTCCTGTTTCCAAGGCCACTGCACTACCCACTGCACCACTTAGCTGTTCTTTGCTTAAGTTCCTTTTAGACTAGCTGCTCAGGAAGTGTTAGGTTCCTGCTGGCCAGCTTATCCTTACCCAGGTGGATGTTGAAGAGATGGGAGACAGGGATGACAAGTTCTCCTTAAAGTTCTCTTAGTTCTCCAACTACTCCAAGAACTCTGTTTATTTTCCCAGAATACAAGTGCTTAAATATCCTTCCTAGTCTCTGGTCCACTCCCACTCCCATGGCACTCCACAATCCACCAGTAAATAATGGACACCAGGTGGTGAAGCTTTACAATACTCCCACACACAACAGTTTTCTTACATTCTTTTTTCCCATTTTTAATTTTACCCCCCTTTTTAAAAGATCCTTTAAAAATGTGGCGACTTTGCCGAACTAAAGGGTATACACAATTTGGTTGCCCTTTGGGCATAGTTTCAAATTTCTCTCCAGAATGGTTGGATTATTTCTCACCTTCACCAATAGTGCATCTGTGGCCAGATTTTCCCACATTAACTCCAACATTTATCATTTCCCTTTTTATAGTCATATTACCAAATATAATAGGCATTATGTGGTACCTCAGAATTGTTTTAATTTGCATTTCTCTAATCTAAAGTGATTTGGAACACTTCTTAAATCATATATAGAGATCTTTTGATTTTTTTCATTTGAAAACTGCCTATTCATCTCCTTTGACCATTTATCAATTGGTGGATGGCCTGTATTCTTATTTTTGGCACTTTTTGCAGTTGATATGATGGTATACTTGCTGTTGGAAAAATATTGCTAGTTTTATTTTCTTAATGTTTATTCTAATTCCTTAGATTTTTCTTCTTATAGCTATATAAATAATTTCTAATATAATACTGAATTATAGTGATAATCTTACTAGTAAAGATTTCAGATTATCTCCATGACATTCTTTATAGTTTTAGATAGATTCTGCTTATCATTTTGTGGAACAAGTCCATTTCTCCTATGTTTACTAGTGTTTTTAATAGGAATGTGTGCTGTATTTTGTAAGAAGGTTTTTTTTTTAGCATCCTGTTTAATCATATGATTTCTGTTTGTTTTATTATTGATATGGTCAATTAGGTTGAAAGTTTTCTGAATATTGAATTAACCTTGCAGTCCAGGCATAAATCCCACTTACCTCACTAGTATTTTGCTCAAAATTTGTGCATCAACATTCATTAGGAAAATTGGTCTCTAAATTTCGTTCTCTGTTTTGAATCTTCCTGATTTTGGTATCAGCACCATATTTGTGTCCTAAAAGTAGTTTAGTAAGATTTTTTCATCTATTTTTCCAAATAGTTCATATAATATTGGAATTATTCTTGAAATGTTTGGTAGAGGGGTGGTTAGGTGGTGCAGTGGATAGAGTATCAGCCCTGGAGTCAGGAGTATCTAAGTTCAAATCCAGCCCCAGACATTTAATAATTACCTAGCTGTGTGGCCTTGGCCAAGCCACTTAACCCCATTTTACTTACAAAAACCTAAAAAAAAAAAGAAATGTTTGGTAGAAGTTTACGAACTTATCTGACCCTGGGTATTTTTTCCTAGGGTGTTCATCACTGGTCTGTTCAATTTTACATAATGGCTTTATTTTAGGCATCAAATTTTCTTAGTCTAGGTTTGTTAGTCTAGGTAATTTATATTTTTGTAAATATTCATTTATTTTATTCAGGTTATCAGACTTACTGGTGTATAAATAGGCACAATAATTCCTAATGATTGTTATAATTTCTTCTTCATTAAAGTGACTATACCCTTTTCATTTTTGATACTGGATATTTGGTTTTCTTCTCTTTTTTTACTCAAATTAATCAATGGCTTATCAATCATATTGATTTTTTTCATAGAACTGACTCCTATATGTATTAGCTCAATAGATTTATTTTACTTTCAATCTTTTTAATCTCATCTTTGATTGTCAATATTTCCAATGCTCGATTGGGGATTTTACATTTGTTTCTTTTTGCCTTGTGTTTTTGTTGCATACCCAATTCAATAATATGTTCTTTTCCCATTATTTAGGTAGGAATTTAGAGAAATAAATTTTTCCCTAAGTACTTCTCTGGATGCATTCCATAAATGTTGGAATGTTGTCTCATTGTTGTCATTTGCTTTAATGAAATTATTATTTCTATGATTATTCTTTGATTCACTAAATCTTTAGGATAAGTTTCTAATTAATTTTTAATTTGTCTTTCCACTGCTCTATGTTGAAAATAATTATCATTTTGTACTTTGATCTGAAAAGAATACATTTTATGTTTCTGTCTTTTTCCATTTGATTTTGAGATTTTTTTATAGATTCCATGGACTGCTCATAAAATTGTAAATTTCTTTCTGTTCCCATTCACTTTCTGTTCTCATTCACCCAAAGGTCTGTCATCTCTAACTTTTCTAATATTCTATTTAAGTTCTGAACTTGTTTCTTGTTTATTTTGGGTTGGATTATTTGAATCATGAGAGGGGATAGTTTAGATCCCCCACTAATATAGTTTTTTGGCATATTTCTTCCTGTAACCCATTTAAATTCTCCTTTAAGAATGTGGATGCTATACTAATTGGTGCATTTTTGTTTATTATTGATATTGCTTCACTGTCTATGGTACCTTTTAATAAGATGTAGTTGCCTTTTTTCTCTTTTAATTAGATCTATTTTTACTTTATCTGAGATCAGACTTGATAACCTGCTTTTTAATTTTTTTTAAAATTTGACTTCAGTTGAAGCATAATAGATTCTGCATCAGCCTCTTCCTTTTATGCTGTATGTGACTTTGTTTCAAAAGTGTTTGCTGTAAACAATATATTGTGGGATTCTGGTTTTTGATTCATTCTGCTATCTACTTCCATTTTATGGGAGAGTTCATCCCATTCACATTCACAGTTATTATTGCAACTTGTGTATGTCCCACCATCTTATTCTTCCTCGTATTTATTCTCTCTCCCCTTTCACACTTTACCTTCTCACCAGTGTTTTACTTCTGTCTACCACTTCCTTGATCTACCCACCCCTCTGTCATCTTCATCCCTTCCCTCTTTATTTAGTTTCCTCTCCTCCCATTTCCCTGTTGGGTAAAATATTCTTTATTCAACCTCTTATGTCTATTCTATCCTCTTTGAGCTAATACTGATAATAGTAAGATTGAAGCTATGGGGGCAGCTAGGTGGCACCAGCCCTGAAGTCAGGAGTACCTGAGTTCAAATCTGGACTTGGACACTTAATAATTATCTAGCTGTGTGGCCTTGGGCAAGCCACTTAACCTTTGGTATATTTAGTATATTTTTGCCTTGCAAAAACCTAAAAAAAATAGATGGAGCTATGTTCATCACCCATCCTCACATCTTCCTTTCCACTGCAGTTCTTTTGTGCCTCATCATGTGAAATAATTTACCACATTCTATTTCTTCCTTCTGCAGCCATTGCACTTCTCTTTCTCATCCCTTAATTTTTAAATGTAATTTTCTTGAATACACCTTATATTTGACTCATTTCTATCTTCCTATTCTTCTTATATCTTATACCTTTCTCTCTGTACTCCTGTTCTCTGTGATTCAGTGGTTTTGGTCTCCTGGCTCTTCTTTTTATATTTAATTTTGTCCTGCATTTTCACTTTCCCTTCCAGCTTCCCTGGTTTCCTTCAGATCTCTCCTAAATTCTCATATTACGCAAGAAGCCTTTTCCTTCTTCCTAATGTTAATGTCTTCTGTTTGAGATTAACTCCTCTATATTCTGTATATATCTTTTCTATATATAATTGTCAGCATGCTTTCTCTCCCATTTTTTGGGGAGGTCCTTGAGGCCTGGGCATGTTTTTTTACCTTTCATCATTTCCCTAGCATAATGATTGGCGCATAGTCAATGGTCAGTATCTTCTTGTTAATTTGACTTTACTATCCCTCATATTATAACATCCTGGGATATCATATTATGCTATTTTTTTTGGAGTGACACAGCAGGATTGAATTCAAAATAACCATGCCTCATGGGAGTGGCTATTGGTGAACTTGGCTTGAAGACAAAGTAGCTCTCTTGGCAATAAAGCTATTTGGATGGAGACATGAGACATAAGTATCTCATGCAAAGAGACAGCTTAAGGTTTGATAGGATGAAGTTTTACTCTTTATAACTGGGCAGTATGGGCATAGTAAATAGAGAGACCTGGGATAATTCCTCTTTCTGACATATACTGTGTGGCTCCGGGGAAGGCATTTCACTTCTTAATGCTCCAGGAAACTATGAATTTAAATTGCAGAGGAGATACTTATATGATTGGAAGGGGAAATTACCCATCCAGACTTTCACTTTATCAATGAAAGCTCAAGTCCTATTCCATGTCCCAACAATTAGATCTAGCCAAATGTGGAAGTTGAGACCTTAGGAGGTAATTGGCTCCCACTCATTAGAAGTCTGGAAGCAAGGAATAATTAACTAATTGTTAGTCACTATTCCTGGAGATTCCCAGGCAGGTAAAGTTTGTTATTAGATGGCCTCTAATCTTCGGGAATTCTGAAGACATGAAATCTGATTTCAAGAGACTGAAGGGCTATCACATTAATGAGGGATTTTTTAAAGGTCTATTTTTTCCCTCGATGGAAGAACTATAAGCATAGTGAGGAGATTGGTTCTGGCTCTGAAATTCTGGGATTCAGTGATACATGAATGCAGGTACTCCCTTCCCTGATCCCTTAGATTTCATATTTATCTTTATTTGCCTAACTTTCCTTTTCATTGAAGGATTTCCTTTAGGTGTTTTTATATTCTCTGGTGGTCAAGGCAGGCATGAGACACTCTTAGCTTCACTTTGTGGCCACTTCATTTCCTTTTTCTAATTATACATGCATATCATGGGCATCTTTTTTTCTTCTTCTTCTTCTGTTATTTCTTGCCTCTAAATCATTTGCAGTTGTCAGTGAAGATGAAGGAGAAACATCCTACAATGACCTTTCTGATAGAAATGATAGCAGGTTATTTTTAGACAATTTCTATTCAACACGCCTTTATTAAGTTCTGACTACACTCAGTCTTATACTATGTACCTTCTTGCTATATTAATTGTTTGGCCTCAGCTTGCTTTGTCTTCTGGAAATGAAAGCTATTTTTAATTTATTGGCATAGAAACCTGATGATTTATGACATCCCCACTGCCTCTAGTCATCTTGCTGGAAAACTCATCGATGTACTTTGAAAGGAAGGTTAGGGTTCAGCAAACAAGTCATTGCCCTTCACAAGATATTAATTGGTTTCTTGTGCATTTGATGTGAGCTTTCCCTAAGGTATATCCAATTGCTCTTGGTCTGAAACTCTGGGGACCCTCTACCTCCTTCGAGGAACCAGAGAACTTGGCAATGATTGAGGAAGGCAGCCACCGGAGTATGAAGAAGTGGGTTTCAAGATGGTCTTAGGTGCTATCCTTGCTTCTTCTTCCATCCCTAGGTATTGCTCTTTATGTGATTTCACTGGAGGTTGGTGGGAAGTCAGAACCAAACTCACATCATTTTCTAAAATTATATACTCCTATGCAGCCCAGGTTTGGGTACAGTGTTGTTGTTCAGTTGTTTCAGTCTGCCTCGTTGTGAGGCAAACAGGATTAAATGACTTGTCCAGCGTCACACAACTCATAAGTATCTGGGGTTGAATTTGAACTCAGGTCTTCTTGCCTCCAGACCTAGTACTCCAACCTCTATGCCATGAGTTTTCTGCTGATGTCAAGCAGATGCTTAATATTTATTGGTTAATTGACTGATGTATCCTCTACTCCATCCAAACTGAATTACTCATCCATGAACATCCTCTTCTTCCCTGTCTCCATATCTTTGCTCACACCTTTTCCAAGTATTCTAACCAAATTCTTTCTGATGAAGAATTATCCATCTTTCAAATCCAACTAAGATATTGCCTCCCTCAACAAACTCTCCCTAATATCGGAATAATAGAATCGATATTGTGGACCACCATCCAAAATGATCTTTCCTTTCTCTCCAATCAGCTGCCCAGATCATTGTTTTCTTTCTTCCACTTCTATCAGAATCTACACCAGGGTATAGGCCCACATCACTTTGTCCTGATTAAAGTCAGTGGGGATGTTGTAAAACATCAGGTTTCTATGCCAATAAATTAAAAATAGCTGTCATTTCCAGAAGACAAAGCAAGCTGAGGTCAAACAATTAATACAGCAAGAAGGTATGGATTCTTCTACAATCCATTCTCCACATACTTACCAAATTGATATTCCCAAAGCTTATCTAGCCACTTTAATTCAATTCTTCAGAAGCCTCAGTGGCTCCTTATTACCCCTAGAATCATAGAGAAACTCATTTGTTTGCTATTTAAAGTCCCTCCACAATCCATCTGTAACCTATCATTTCAAGATGATTTCCCTTAACTCAGCCTCACTACAATCTGGCAAATTGGATGATTTACTCTGCTTTCTATGAGAAAACAGCAACTAGATGGTGCCATCGTAACTAGAATGCCGGGTCAGGCATCAGGAAGCCTCGTCTTCTGAGTTCAAATGTGGCCTCAGACAATAACTGTATGACCTTGGTTTGCCTCAGTTTCCTGATTTATAAAATGAGTTGGAGGAGGAAATGGTCAGCCAATCCAGTATTTTGCCAAAAACAAAGGAAATGGAATCATGAAGAATCAGACATGACAGAACAATAGCTGAACAGCAACATTCTTCAGTTCATTCTGTTCTTTGTGCAACTAGTTTTGGTTATTTCATGGTCATTGTTTCTTAGTGAATGTGTTTTCTTCCTGCTCATAGATCTGTCTCATGAAGGTCTGAGTCACACCTTAATTATTTTTTGCATCTTACCTAGTGCATGCCATACCAAGCACATAATAAATGATTCTTGAGTGACTAAATAAATAATTTTGATTCAAAAAATGCATTCCTACTTTGAGGAGGAATCTGAAGAGAGGAAATGGATAAGAGTTGCCCATGATTGACAAAGGATGGCTTTTAATCTATTTTACTGATGAGAACTCCCAAAACAAACAACTCCCAGATTTATTTGATAACCTCCATATTAGAGTCAATGTGGCATAATAATTAGAATTAGGGACTTGGAGTCAGGAGGACAGCATTTTAAATCCTATCTCAGACTCTTGGGATCTGGGAGATTCTGGTTACAAATAGGTTGCAATCTATCTTGGTGCAAGGGGTCTCTGTACTGGGTATGATCAGAAATCCTCACAGATCTGAAATGTCTTTGCATGCCATTCCAAATGACCTTTCCTGCCTGGGTTTTACTCTTAAAACTGAAGTTAACTCAGATCCATCTTTGCCCTGAGACATTGAGCTAATATGACAAGCTTTTCCCAATCTGGAGTTCAAATCAGGGGAATTACACAAGACTTTCCAGGTTGACCCAAGTGAGTTTCTGAATTGGAATTTGGTAAGGAATGCCAAGGCCAAGTCAGGGTTTTTTTTTTTCTTTTCTTTTCTTTCTTTTTTTTTTGCTGCAAATATTTTCCATTTTCTCTAACACTGATACAAATTTCACAACTATTTCCTTAGTTTCCCTAGAAGGAGGACTAATAAGGAAGGGTCTTACCGACTCTTGCTCCCATGGGTCTATTTTAGGTCAAACTGAGAAGCAGTTTGATGGTGTTCCTAGTACCTCCTATTTGTCCTTGAGGTATCCTTCCCCCTTCCCATTAGGCACCTTGCAGCTTTGCCCCCCTTCCTTTCCCCCCATCCAGCTGCTCCAGTCTCTTTTGGCTGGGAGAACAATCAACTCTTTCATGTTAAGGTGTTTGTGACTTCATGCTTTCTCATTTTAGGACTTTTGAATGTTCAAATGTGGCAACAACTGAGGTTAATATTTACTTTAAAGGAACAGACTCATGTGCTTATAATTCTAGAATGGAATAGAACCTCAGTTTGGTTTTTAACTTCCTTTGTTATCTGGTTCCAGTTTATGATCACAGATTACACAATCCCTTAAAAGATTTATGCTTCGACCATAACAATATACTTCTTGTTCTCTGTACCTGCAGCTCCAGGTCCTTGTCCAGATATCTGGAATGTTCTACCATTTTATTTCTTTCTCTTGGAAGTCCTTGTTCTCTAAAAAGCCTTCCAATTCCTCGATTCTCCCATTAGTGTGAGCTTATCTCTATACCCAAATTACTTTTTAAAAAATATTGATTTTCAAGTGTTCAAATTTTATCTTATCTAACTCCAAGAGAATACAAGACCCCTGAGGGCAAGGGATTTTGTCTCTTTTGTGTATTCAATTCATAGCTTGGAGGGTATTTTTCTTGTTTTTTTCTTTGTTTGACAGTGAGGAAACTTCCTTTATAAATCAGAAACTGTTCAACTGGTTAGTTTGACTCATGGCTAGGATTCATTGAAGGGGTAAGTGACTTGCCCAGGCTCACAGAGCAAGAATGAATCAAAAGAGGAACTTGAAACATGTCTTTCTGATGGAGGACCAACTCTCTATTTTCTTTTCTTCTTTAAAATAATTTTTATTTTTATTGATTTTTTCATTTTTCTCCTAATTTTGCTTCCCTCCCCCCCCAAAGGCAGTCTGATAGTCTTTACCTTGTTTCCATATGATACATTGATCAAAATTGAATGTGTTGACAAAAAAATCATATCCTAAGGGGAACAATAAATTATGAGACAGCAAAATTACATAATAAGATAACTTTTTTAAAAAAATTAAAAGAAATGGTCTTTGGCTTTTGTTTAAACTCCACAATCCTTTCTTTAGATACAGATGGTATTTTCTATGGAAGACACCTTAAAATTGTCCCCAATTGTTGCACTGATGAAATGCAGCTCCCTATTTTCGATGTCCTTAGGAGACACTCAAGAATCCTTGATGAAGTGAATGGATTTGATCTACTCTAAGGATATGAATGGCACCTTAACCATATCAACTTGAATTGACTTGAGAAGGATAGCTTCTGTCTTCCAGGGCTATTGTTCGGTCCTTATTCAGCATTGGGTCGTTAAGCAAATATTAGAGCTCAAGTTCATTCAGGAAATAGTCCTAGGTAACCCTCTAGAGCCCCAATTTGCCTTGGCTGATCTTTCTTGAAGGAAACATAATGGACTTTATTTATTTTGAAAGACCATAGCCAAAGGTTAAGCCTTTGATGTCTCTCCAGAAAGGGCTGGGAGTCCTGTTCATGTCTTCTGGGTGGCTTGATCTCACTGTCTCTCCTGGGTCCTCACACATGCTAGATGTTTGATCTCTCTTTCCTGATTGCCAGGGGTGTGGCTCTGTAATTTTCTTGTAGCTTTTTGTGCTGCCTTTTGATTACTTCAGTGATTTATATCACAGTCAAGAATCAAGATTGACACTAATAAGGAATTCTCACACTTCCATAGGATTTTATGGTTGGCAGAAAACTTATTTCACAATAACTTTGGGGTATGGGAAGGGCAAATGCTTCCCTTGCTTTGGAGATAGGCAATTTGAAACTAAAGAGGGAAGTAAGTGACTTGGCCACAGTCACACAGCTAACAAATGTCAACAAGTCTTCTGTTTTTAAGGCCAAAGTCTGATAGTGCTATAACTCAAGCACTATGGGGAGTCCACTGGGATACTTAGACTAGGGACTTAGGTTTGTCCACAAGAATTTGAGCATGAACAACTAGCGGGTTTTCTGTACTCAAAGGTACCTTGGAGGACAGTTCCTTCTACCCCTTCTTGTACAGGATTCCTGGCAGGTCATCATCTAACCTCTGCTCAAATCCTTAGGAAGAATAACTTTCATTGCCTCCTGAAGTAGCCCCTTCCCCTCTTGGGCAGCTCTCACTCTTAGGAAGTCTGCAGTCCTTCCAAGTTCAACTCTTATTCACTTTGGTCAACTGACTGCTTTCTGGTTCACATAGGTCTAAAGTGTGATAGTTGGTCTGTCCTATAGATTATTGCTATGCTGAAAATTCCCAGAGATGTGTTTTTTTTTGGGGGGGGGGATGTCCAAATCCCATACTTAGCACAAATTCATTCATCCATTTAAGCTATCCATCCATCCATTCATCTGTCTATCCAAATATTTATTATGTTTTCTAGATGCTGGAAACAGTCAAAACCCCAAATTGTCTATGCTTTTTTAATTTATTTAAGTCATTGGGGTTTGGTGACTTGTCCAAGGTCACATGCATATTGAGGCCAGATTTAATTCAGGTCCTCCTGACTCGAGGGCCAGTGCTCTATCCACTGTGCCACTTAGCTGCCCCTGTCTATGCTTTTAAGAAAATTACACTCTATTGTAAGGAAGCAGCTTATGTGTAGATGATGATATACAAAATATAAAATAGAAATAGGAACAGGACCAGTGGTTTCCATTAGTGTAGGGAATTATCAGTGAGGAAACTCCATCTCCACAAATGATAATTCTAGAAAGTTGCTTGGAAGCATTGGGACAATAGATAACTTGTTGGATCAAATAACCAGTGCATGAAAAATAGAGGACTTATACCCAGTCTTCCTGACTATAAGAGCTCCTCTGTCTATGCTATGTTATATTATTTCTTAAACAAGATATGCCCAAAGTAATTTCCAGTTTGGGACAAAGGCACTGGTTTATAGGATCGCAGATTTGTAGCTGGAAAAGTAACCAGAGGTCCTCTGGTCCAGCCCCTTCATTTCATAGATGAAGAAACTGAAGTACAATAGCTCAAAAGATCAGGGAGGTCTTTTGTAGGAAGTGGTCCTTGAGTTGAGAGCTCTGAAGGCAATTCAAATCTGTCAGTTGGTCAAGAAACATCAGTATGCATCAGACACTGAGATAAGAACTGAGGATATAAAAAAGGCAAAAAGAGTTTCTGCTCTGAAGGAGCTGTCCATACACTGAGACAAATAACAAACAAGTATATAAATACAAGGGGAATGGAAGGTTATTTCATCCATTTATCAACAAACACTTATTAAACATTAGGTACTAGACTGGGGAACCAAAGAAAGACTAAAAAAGGGAGAGAAAATTTAAAAAACTCCACAAATAGTCCCTTCCATCAAGGATTTCACAAAGTGGGAGATAACATACAAATAATTATATTCAAACAAAATATAGACAGGCTAAATTGGAAATAACCAAGAGGAGAAAGGCAGTGGCATTAAGGGAAGTAGGGAATGGTTTCCCACAGGATTTTAGCAGAGATTAGAAGAGAAGCAGAAAAGTCAGCAAAGTCAGCAGGAGGAAATAAAGAGAGAGAGAATTCTAGACTTGTGGACTAGACAGGAAAATTGTTCAGAACTGGAAGTCTAGAGATAGAATGTGGTACAGGAGGAAAAGCAGGGAAGCCAGTGTCACTGATTATTGAGGGAATATGGTGAAGTGAATTAGGAGAATGTTCTTGGCACATGTGCCTGGACCAAGTCATGGAGGCTGGAGATGGAATGTTGTAAATGGGGAACAGTGAGTAAGTTTGTCTGTACATAAGAGGGTAAGATGGAAAGTAATGAGCAATGAGCCTGGAAGGTGAAGCTAGAGCCAAGAGAAGGTCTTCACTAAATAGCTGCTGCTGAAAGTAGCAAGTAATAAGAATTATTAAGTATTTGCTATTGTGCCAGACACAATGCAAAGTCCTAGGGATACATAAGTTTGAGCAAATTTAATACAAAGCATAATTTTTTCCAGGATTGCTTCCTACTCTGATGATATGTCCATTTATCCATATTTGTATATTTCTCTAATATCTATAATGGACCCATATGCATACATGAATACAATTCTATGCTCATATATATATATATATATGTATATATATATATGTGTGTGTGTGTTGTCTATATATGCAAACCTACCCACATGTGGATATTTTGAGCATCTACACAAATATCCATCTATCTCTATCTCTATCTCTATCTATATCATCTATATCTATATCATCTATCTATATACCCAATGCAATCATACACATATCCATATATGTATATCTAATATAGAGACACAGAAATTCACATTTGTCTATATCTAATAGCATCATACATAACTATCCATCCATATCTGAATATATATATACATATATATATATATATATATATCAATAAAGACACACACATCCATATAGGTATATACTAAATATAAACATGCATATAGATATGTGTAGACATATATCCAATATATGTGTATATATATACATACCTATATTTATAGCCATATACATAGACACACATATTAAGTATTTAGAAAAGTTCCACACAGACACAAATATTCAGCATTTATATATATTCAAAACATAGAACCATATATGTATAACCATTATGGAGATAGATAGATAGACAGACAGACAGATAGATAGATAGATAGATAGATAGATAGATACATAGATAGATAGATACATAGATACATAGATACATAGATAGACTCTGCACAATATGTCTATGTATATGTAAATATACATACAATGATATGTTTATCTATCTATGTCTATAAACACATTAAGTATCTCTGGGTATAGAACTATAGATATACACATGCATATAAATATACATATCCAAACAATATACACACGTGCATTCCCTGGTCATTGCTGTTGCTGGGTTGTTGAGTTGAGTCCAATTCTTCATGATCCCATTTTTATGGACTTCTCTTTGGCAAAGATATTGGAGTGCTTTGCCATTTCCTATTCCAGGGACCCCAGTTTATGGTTGAGGTCACTGAAGCAAACAGAAGTGAAGTGACTTGGCCAGTAAGTGGTGGAGGCTCTATTTGAACTGGGGTTGTCCTGATTTCAGGTCCAACTGTCAATCCTTTGAAGCTCCTAGATGATGACTGATCTCTCTCTATATATATATCTGTCTGTCTATCTATCTATCTATCACACACACACACACACATACATATATATATATATATATATATATACATGTGTGCATGTGTATGTGTATCTGTATGTATTTATCTCCATATCATATCCATGATACATACATATATCCCCAAATATAGACACACTTAGTTATAGATGTATTCATATCTATTGACATGCCCATATATCCAATATAGACACACGTATACCTGTGTATTTATATATATATATATATATATATATGTATGCATGTGTATGCATACATATGTATACGCTCATATATCTTATAGAGGCACATATCTAAAATAAACTGCTCTCTCTCTCTCTCTCTCTCTCTCTCTCTCTCTCTCTCTCTCTCTCCATTGTAGTGATAAATCTCCCCTCATTTGAATTTCCAGGAGAGATTTATTTTTGGAAGGGCCCTGCAAAGTTTAATTCCATCATTCGATAGATGGAGAAATTTGGGCCCCCAGTTTTATCAAGGTTGTTGAAATTTATAAATGGTAGAGTTAAGCTTAGAATTCATATCCTCTTACTTTACACCCAACACTTCTGGTAAATCATACTACCTCCCATGGTTGTCTCCAAATTTATGAAAAGAGTAAGCAGGGCTCATTTGTTTTCCTGTCTCCCAAGTGCCTAAGATGAGGTTCTGTATCTAGTATATTTGGTGAACCTGTGTTATATTGTATTTTCAGTCTTTTCCTGGCCTGTTCTCTTGCCCTGGAATGCTCTCTCTCTCTCTTGCTTAACTTTCCTGTTTGAATACTAAGGGCTCCTGTGATTGGAAGCACCTCCCTCTTTTGCATGGCAGTCCTTCCTTTGAATTATAAATGTTTGCTTAACTGTGAGCAAATTCTATATCTATATCTATTTCTATATCTATATCTATATCTATATCTGTATCTATATCTATATCTATATCTATATCTATATCTATATCTATATCTATATCTATATCTATATCTATATCTATATCTATATCTATATCTATATCTATATCTATGTCTATGTCTATATCTATGTCTATGTCTATGTCTATGTCTATGTCTATGTCTATGTCTATCTATACCTATACCTATATCTATACTTATACTTATACCTATACCTATACTTATACCTATCTATATATCTTTATCTATCTCTCTCTATCTCTATCTCTATCTCTATATCTATGTGTATGTCTATTACATCTACATCTACATCTATCTATCTCTATCTCTATAATCTATCTATCTATCTATACATATATATATGGAAAAAAATCTTGAGGACAGGGATTGTTTTGTTTTGTATTTGTATCCCTAGGAGCTAGGACAACACCTATAGAATGGATGGTACTCAGCACCTGCTTTTTAGATTAGACTGAATAAATTGTAGATGACTGGCTCACCAATCTCTACTAGCCAGGATTGAGAGTTTCCAGTGCAGGAGTAAACTAAAAAGAAAAAGAAAGATCCAAAGATTCAGTGGGTTATCTCTGGAGGGAGTTAGTTGGTTTCCATTTTCTATAAGCCTTCGGAGTTTATATGGACAATTAATGTCATCGTTGTGGTGGGGATTCTTGTTCAGATCTGTTTTGGACAAAAAATCTCCTTCCAAGTCTGGGTCTGAAATTCTGGGATTCCATGTCACCAGAAACACTTCATGCTTTGCAAATTGATGCATTGCAATTGATGCATTGCATTTGATGCATTGAAAAACAGGCATTTTGTTTCTTGAGACTTCTAAAGATTTTAAATACTAAAACATGATGCATCTGTGGGGTTTTAACGTATACACATAATTTCCCATGCATTATTTCATTCATTTGTCTTAGTATAATTTCCATTCAACTGCATCTCCTAGAATCCCAAGTATTCTTCAAAGTACAACTCACCTTTTTCTTCCTATGGGGCCTAGGCATCCCACCAAAGCTATTTCTCAGGAATTGCTTCCATCCTCCACTTAATTCTTAAGCAAATATACACCATGCCCACTGTGGATTAAATCTCCATGGCCACATCCGCCTCATTCAACAGGCCAAGCTTTTCCTATACACATTCATTCTCCTGTCCATTCTGGCTAGGCTAAAGAATAAGGGTTTTCTTTTCTTTTTTTAAGGCCTTGTGTAAATTTACTTTTCCAATTCTATTTCTAGTGAGAAAAATGACTTACTTAAATTAAATGAGAACGTCTGATAACTATGCTCTTACTGAAGTTTGAGTTCACTGAATGTGTAAACTACCACTACAAAAAGATAGGGTACCGAGACTCTTTCACCTTCCAACTTCCACGATCTAGAAACTTCCAATATTTGACCTCCCTTGAAGTTGCTATTGGAGGAGACTCACTTGGGTGGAGGATGTGGTGTTACTAGTGTTCTAGAGAGGAGAACTGTTTGCCAGGAAACCCTGCCAACTGAAAGCAAAATGAACATGCAGAATTACGGAAGTTTCATTTCCTGCTAAATAATTCTCTGCAAGCTGTGTAAACTTCTTTCCACTGAACAAATACTCAGAAGTAAAAAAAAGAAAAACAGAGATGCTCTCGTCCTTTAGTAAGGAAATGTTCACATCATTTAGGAGGCTAAGCCAAGGGCAGGAGGGCTGACATTTTTTTAATGGAGTTTGTACAAGTCATCAAAGACTTTTAGAATTTGGATAAATGGGCAAACCACTCTCAAAGTGAGGTTTGTCCTGGAGAGTTCCACCTGACCTATGGACTTGACTCTTAAGTTGATTAAATGATAATATCTATTCAGCCTATTTAGCAAATGCTTAGGTGCTAGGTTCTGGAACTACATGAAAACAAAACAAAACAAAGTGCCCTCAACTTCCCTTCTAGAGACTAACATCCTACTTGTGGGGACAGCACACACACAAGTAAATAAATACAAAGTAAGTACAAATGAATGCAAATGCAGCAGGAGCATGGAGGCTCAGTCCCTCTTTGGACAAAGCAATTTCAGAGTTATAAGAACGCTAATAACTGGGATTGGAGATCAGGAAAGACTACATGTAGGAAGGAGGTAACTCTTGGCCTGTGCTTTGCAGGGTGCTAGGAAATGTTTGAGGTAAATGTGAGTGAATACATATCAGACATAGGGCATCATTTTGCTCCCACCCAGTTGGGTGTGAGATGGAATGTTGGGTTGACTAGAATGGATGATGTATAAAGGGAAATGGTACAAAATAAGACTGGAAAGGTAGATGAGAGAGCCAGACCATGGAGAGTTTTAAACATTCTATTTTATCATAGAGGGCATATCTTGATATCATTTTCTGATTTGTATTAGATTTGTTTGTTAGTATGCCATTTCCTTGGGTAGACTCAGGTCTCCGTGGACAGGGATCCTATCTTATAGGGATTTTCTATCTTTACTGATGCATTAACAGTTTTAGGGACACAGTGGATAAAACCCTGAATTTTGAGTCAAGGACCATAGTTTTAGATCCTACTTCTATTTATTCCTATTTGTTTTCCTTTAGATCAGGCTTTCCCTATCTTTATTCCTTAGTTTCCTCCTCTGTGCAATGAAGGTATAGGACTAGGTAATATCTGGCATCCTTACATTTTTGTTTCTGCCATGAAAACCTTTTGAGCATACTTTATTTGGTCCATGGACTTGATAAGCCTCATCTTTTCCCATTCCCAACCTGAGGCTTTACCTACTAGTGCTTCATTGAGGTGATAGCAAGCACCAGAAAGGGATTTGGGCCTTCTCACATAACTTTCTGTTATTGGTATAAAGCCCCAAATTCCCTCTTTGTTATTTAAATAGCTTTCCAATCTAGGCTCACCCTAACCTGCTGTTCCTATCACCTCCCTTTGAATGCTATACTTAAGTCCGAGTATCCCATTTCATATTTTGTCTATCACCTTCATACAGTTTCATAGGTAATACTCAATACCTTCATGGTTCCTTTTTCATTCCTCTGCCTTTTAATGCTCAATCCAGATACCTATCTGAGACTTTTGCTGCTTCACATTCCTATTAATATTCTCTTCCTCTTAAAATTGCTTCTGGATGATGTTGCATGGCTTTCTTTTTCTCTACCTTGAACTCACTTATGTTCTGTTATGTTCTATCTTCCCCGCCCCCCACCCAAGCTGGCTATTGAATTGAGTTGAATAAATGTGAGTCAGCATACAAGTCAGGGTCAAGAGCAGGCCATAATCTTGGATGAATTCCATGAATCCCATGAATCAAGGCCAAATGGTGAAGATAAGATGATGCTATCTTCAGACGAACAGCAGAAGTTAGAGGCGGGAGGATGACAGAAGTTCGTATCTTCAGAACAACATTGGTAAATAGATAATCATCAAGAAGACAAGGTGGGAAGGGAAGAAAGTATTTGTGCAGTTTCAATACTTACCTAAATTGGGTTGTATCTCTTCCTCCTTCTTTCATTGGCTCCTAGATCATAGCCTATTAGTCCAACTTTCCACTTTTCTCACTGGCAGTGAAAAATTCTCATCAAAAGAACCACTACATCTATCTTCCAATTTCCCTTTCTTGACCCTAATCCCAGGTTGATGAGAATTAGAATAGCTTAGTATCTTAAATTTTACTGAAGTCACCCTCACATTCTAATATTTAAGAGCCCACTAGGTAAGAGCTCCCTTGAAAAGTGAGAGAGGTTAAGCTAAAAAGGCCTAGTTTGTTCTGAAGATATGAATTCTTGCCATCCTCCTGCCTCTAACTTCTGCTGTTCCTCTGAAGATAACATCATCTTATCTTCACCATTTGGCCATGATTTACATGACCTGAGTCTACTTCTTCCAAGATTATTACCTGTTCTTGACCTTGATCTGTACTCTGATTCCCATTTAGTCAATTCAATTAAACAGATAAGGGGAGAGATAAAGCATAAATTTATAAGTGCATACAAGACAGAGGGGGAAAAAACAAATAATACAAAGTCAACCCAAAGAAATTTCAAGAAGGAGGGAATGCTAATAGGTAAGTGGATTGGAAGAGGCTTCAGATAGGAGTTGGTATCTAAAGTAAGTCTTTAGGGAGCCCAAGAAGCAGAGGTGATAAAAAAGGAGCCTTCCAGGTTGGATAATGCCTATGAAATGGTATGAAAGTGATATTTAAAAACCACTGAACTAGGGTCCTCTTGAAAAGTCAGAGAGCATATGCAAAAAAAGGTCAGAGGTAAGTGGAAAGGACCCACATGGGCAAAAATCATTATAAAAACTATTTGTTATAGGACAGGATTAGAAACAAAATGCGTGTTGATCAATTGAGGAATGAATGGAATAATAGAATGTGTTAAGAAATGACAACTATGACAAATTTCAAAACTCTAGGAAGAGTTGTAGAAAGAAGAGTTGGTCAAATTTGATAGATAAAGAAAAAAAGAAATGCTTTTTATTGAAAAATTTACAAAAATATTTTTAAGATGAGACACAAATAAACAGAGCAATTATACTAACATGTCAAATAATTATAATAATAGTCATATGTACAGTGCTTTAAGGCTTGCAAAGAACTCATAATGTTGTCTCCTTTTATCCTCAACAATTCTGAGATTTAGTGTGATTATTGTTCCTATTTTACAAATAAGTAATGTGAGATAGAGTATAAGCCACTTGCCTTCAGTCACACAGGAATTATCTGAGCCTGTATTTGAAGTCAGTTCTTCCTAAAAGCAGATCCAGGGCTCCACTGTATCACTTGCCTGACTGAAAAAAAAGAAATGTGTATATGAGAATTTATACTTTCTTATATAATTATCTTTTCCATTCTTTCTATAATGAAATATTCATATTTGGAAAGTTAAAAAAAAATTGACATTTCAGAGGGCTTTCCCTCATAGTTTCCACTAAAAAAAACCTAAAAATCTTATACAATGAATGTATAGTAAATAAAGCTGAATCCATAAGAAGACAGAAACAGTGACGAAAAATTTAAAGATGCACACCCAAGGTTCATATATGTTTCCCATAAGGTGGCCCTAGTCTCACTCCACTCATGGCAATGGCTCACTCTGAGCCTCTTTCCCCTATTCCCCTCCTCTAAAAGCTACAAGAGGCAGAAAGAATTAATTTTCTCTAGCCACATGAAGAAAATTATGGGGCAGGTGGAAGATGAAATGATGAGAAGGGACTTTGGTGTTCAAAGGAAGGGTGGTTGGAAATTAAGCTGCAGTTTGTTCTTTTATTATAGAGTTTATTCATGCAGGGATCCAGACAGCCCTTATCGTACCAGTAGTCTCAGATGGAGGAATCTAAGGAGCCAGAAAATTTGTGAGGAATAAGATGTATGTGACACAGAAGTGAAAGGAGGAGGGGCCAAGTAGTCAGAAGGGAATCCAGAGACAAGTTACTCAGAGTAGAAGAAAAGTGTCTGGAAAACAAAGGGGCCAAGCATGAGTTCCAATCAGATAAATGGAGAGGGAAAAAAAATAAGTCCTCAAATTGGAAAGATCATTACTTACATTTAGCATCATATTATAAAAGAAAATGAAGCAAATGAGAAAGAGAAAACTGAAGATTCCCAGAGATCATAGAACAACAATACGAAAACTCAGTATAACAGAAAAAGAAATTCTATAAAGGCGTAAGAATTTTTTTAAGAATGGAAAGTAGACTGGAGATCAGATTTCTCAAAACAGAATCGATGAAGAGAGTTTAGATTGCAAGGAGAATATCTACAAAATGATAGAGAATATAAAAACAGAGATGACAGATTTGGAATTTAAAAATAGAAACTTTGGGGAGAGAAAAGCAAAAGACAATTAATTTAAAGGATATATGAATTCAATAGACAGTAATGTGACTGTACTTGAAGACAGGATGTGACAAATAACTGTAAGATCATAAGAATCTCCCTCTTCCCAGTAAATTTATGAAACATTTGAAAACCTGAATAATACATGGTTAGAAGTAATCCAAGAAAACTCCACAGGACTTTTGATTAAAGAATAGAAAGTACTGATTTAATCAGCAAATTGATGACAGAGAACACAATAGGAACAACTATGATTGAAAGTTCAAGGCATATATTTGTGAATTCAGAATATCAATGGCAACTTCCCCCAGCTCCTCTTGTGAGTGTCAGAAGAAAGGTCTTCAAGTCTGAAGGGACTTCAGTTCTAATAGTCAAGACAACTAAATAGCCATGACAAATGAGAGAAAAGAATCGAATAATATATTCCACATCTAATCTGTTGCCAAAGCTTGACAATTCCATCTCTGCATCATTTTGAATACACTCCTCTAACATTGCCCCTACCCTTGTGGAAGCCTTCATCACTTCACATCTGGAATATTTAAATAGCCTGCTGGATGGTTTGACTGCCTCAATCTCCTCCCTATTCTAGTTCGTTCTCCATTCTGCTACTAAGGTGATTTTCTTAAGGCATGGGTTCAATTTTGTCACTTTACTCCCAAACCCCTAATCAATAAATTTCAGGATCAAATTACCTCTAGGAACAAATACATTGTACTTTCTTTGAGTTTCAAAGCCCACCATAACCTAGTTCCATCCTACCTTTCCAGTCTTCTCACATTTTATGCTCTGGTCTCCTAGTGGTTCCATAAATAGAATATTCTGTCTCTCAGTTTGGGGCATTTTCTCTGGTTGTCTCTATGCCTGAAATGCTTTTCTTCCTCCACTTTGACTACTACTGGCCTCCCTGTCTTCCATTAAATACCATCTAAAAATTCATCTTTTATTGGAAACTTCTTCGCCCTCTTAATTCTAATGTTTTCCTTCTGTTAATTGTCTCCTATTTATCCTGTCTGTAGTTTTATTTACATATATATTATATATTTATATTAGTATATAATATATATTATATGTATATTATTATATATTATATTACATAATTACACAACATATTAAATTATTTATTAAATTATTATATCTATTAAATTATATACAATATATACCAATCCTATAATTTTATAATATATTATATTAATATATAATATGTGTGTATTATATGTATAATATATAATATATATATTTTGCATATTATTTCCCCTAATGGAATGTAAACTCCTTGAAGTCAAAGACTATTTATTAATGTCTTTTTATATCTTCAGATCTTAATACAAAATTTGGAACAAAGCAATTGCTAAATAAATGTTTATTTGATTAATTCTGTAAAGCAAAAGAGCCCAAATTAAACTGACACAACATATCCTATAAAGTCGAGCCTATTCATCAATAGAGAGGTATCAGGCATTTCTGAATACAAAACAAAAACAAATATTATTATTCTATTTGCAAAATCTCTAAACAAGATAAGAACAAATGTAAATAAGTACAATTATTAAGAATTTAAAAAATCTAACCAATACAATCAATTCTCTTATGTTTCTAGACTACTATTTTAGTTTTGTGCAGATTATGGTCTTACTCTCCCATGTTCCACTTGCCCTGACAGAGTAGATTCCCAGAAGGTAATTACTACATTTCTTGCTCATGGTTCTTGGGGTAACCATTAGAAGTTAGCGGAGTTTTCCAGTATGACGGCTCCCACCAGTGTGATTTTCAAATGATTATAAGCTGATGTTGATTAACCAACTAGAGAAAAAATTAGTTTGTAATAAAGGGTATTTGCTAAAAGAGTTAAGTAAGACATCTGATACAAACATTCTAGAAAAGCAAGGATGTGCTCCCTCAGAAGTACATCTAATGTCCAGGAGAAAGATGGTCTCATACTAAAAGAATACATATGACAAATATCTAGCTCAGAGCTCTTGTTTTCAAGAAGACATTTTCCCAATTCACAGGGGCCTCATGATATTAGCATTAAGTCTAGAATTCTGTTATATTCTCTGCAGAGTCCTGAAAATGCCTTTCCTCCAAGTATCTAGTTCGACCTCAGTCATGCTATTCTTGGAACACTGTTACCATTTCCTAAGGGAATCTAGTTTTCTTAATTTTGGAAGTACTCAAGGTCTTCCTCTGGTTCATGGCAGGGAGTGAACTGTTCTCCTTTTCCTTCCTTCAGCCAATCATTTCGTCTCAGAGGCTCTTTTGCTAGGTTGGCCACCATTGAGAGTCTGGGTTAAAAAGTAACTTGTTTTTATCCAAGCCCCATAGTGTGTGACTAATGCTTTAACCACAGCCAATACTCTTTCTGTAGAGGTATCATAATTTCATCCAATAACTCAAATTATTTTATTCCTTCCAATTTGATTAATTGGGTTATTTGAATAAATGTGATTTGCTGATTAAATCGAGAAGCGTAGATCTTGCTTGCATTTCGTTGGTACCTTTTATTGATGAATTCAAACTTCAGGACAGATGATTTGTGTTCAGTTGGAGAGAGGTGGATTAACAGTCTAAAAAAGATGAAGAATCATCAAACTGCCATTAATATAGTGTAAGAAAAAAGATTCCTTCTCTCTTCACTATTCTTTGTTTGATAAATTCTAAACCAAACAATAAAATAAAAGACAGACATTAGAGCACAAACATTAGTAAAGAGGAAATGAAAATTATCTCTATTACCATATGACATCATTGTTTACCAAGAAATCTCTAGTATCAGTGAAGAAATCCTAGGGATTAACTATCAGATAGCTATCATTTTTCCTTCTATTAAATTAATTAGGAAAATTTCCAAATCAAATTTTAGGTGCAGTTAATGACCAGGTACCCCCAACTGTGAGTAATACGAGTCCTTCTTCCTGTCCAAGCACTCTGTACTACATGGGCTGCAGGGAAAGATACAGACTTTTTTGCATCCATCACAAAAAAATGAATAGGATGCAAAAGAGTTAGGTATGCTGTTTCCAAGTAGGCCAATGGGTTCTTCCAGGAAAATGAAGACCTTTTGGAGTCTGCTCATTCTCCATCCTCTCTGACCTTGAGTTTTTAATGTACTCATAACAATAGACCATTTGAAAGTTGTTGATCTCTTGTTCCATTTGGCATTACATGAATCCCCTTATTCCAGGGTAATCCTTTTCCTTCTCTAAGAAGCAAAGTGATGAGGAAACATTCTCCTTTGGGATACTCAAACACTTGAACTTGAAAACTCTTAATTCCCCCCTGGGAACTGTTGAATTTTGGATTATCCAATGGTAATCCCCTGCTCCATCCCCTGGCCTTAAACCAGGGAAAACCCATTCTCAGAATCTCTCATCTCACGTTGTCTGACAATACAAACAATTCTGCCATGTAATTCTACAGAGACTTTAGTTTTTGACCTATACTTAAAAGAGGAAATATCTTGTTTTGCAAGCCAGCACATACAGTTCTGCCATTTAAACAATGACTTTGGTCTCTGAACTGTATTTAGAAGGTGGCAGGAGGAGGCCAAGAACCTGAGTTCTAAAATGTTCTCTCATTCCACTTAAGCAATCATATGTCTACCTCTTCCATTGTCTTCTACATATGACCAGTAATGAACTTAGAGTAGAAATGAAATCCCTTCTCCCTATCCTACATTTTCATCTGGAAGTTCAAGGGAGATGGTGCAAGAAACGATGAAATTTGTGTTACATTTGTCTTCCTATACCCTGGACGTCTTGTTTATCCTTGATTTTTAAGAGGACCAATGACCTTGCAGGTGATGTTTTGACTTGTGTGTGAATTGGTTTTAAGTGAGGCAGAATTTCCTAAAGTCATCAGCCTCATTCTCTCATCTTGAGTTATTGAAATTTAGTGGAAGGACAAAAGACAAGATGAATGGAAATAGCCCGGGATACAATGGATGACTTTGGCATTTTCAATATCTAACCAAGTTCTAAGTGCTCCAACTAATGGCCATTGTAACAAATTATTTTTATCCTTCCATCTGTCAGAAGAAGTCTTCACATTCTTAGGATAGACCTCCTCCTCCCAACGCATTAACAGTTTTGAGTCCTATTGGTTACCCTTAACCTGATTTAGTCTATTAGCTAAGATAGTTGCAATGTGTTGTGGCTACTACATGTGCCACAGCTTCTTGCAGTCATAGATGAGAGTTGGAAGACAAATGAACATTAAAGGTGGATGAGCCATAGTGGTTGGAGTGGCACAGAAGGAGTAGCTTTTTGGACAGCTCCCCTAATTCTCACTCATCAATTATCTTGGAGGCAAAAAGTCAGCAACAAGTCACTTACTAATTAATAAAGTGACTGAGGGCAAGATTGATCAATCCCAAATACATTTTTTTTTGGCAAGGGATAGTTCAGTTTCTGGGGAGGAACAGCATTTGGTTTAGTAGACATATCCAGAAAGTTTTATGATATACAAACTTAAAAAAATTAAGGCCACCAGGAAAATTGATGTGAAGGTGGAGAATTTCAATTGTTTATTAGCCATTGTAATGTGATGAGGTGGATGCATGAGGAAGGTTAATTCTAATATGATAATATAGAAATGCTACTTGAGCATTGTTTTACAAATAACTAGCATTTTATATAATACTTTAGGTTTTGCAAAGAGAATTACAAAATGATATTTATTTTATTTCCACAAAAGAGAGACTGGTGGTATTTATTATTATTATTATTATTGTTATTATGCCTTTTTACATATTAGGAAAATGAGGCAGAAAGAAGTTTAGTGATGACCAAGGTCATACTCTTATAAGTGTCTAAAGTTGAATTTGAGTTCAAGTCTTCCTGACTCCAGGTTTCCATCTACTGTACCACCCAGCTACCTCTGGCATCATCAGGGAGAGTGACAGATCAGATTAGTGAAGGGGCTGTTCCAGTGGTGCAGTAATGAGAGATTCAACATATGGAACAGGATTGTGGCTATGGATAGAAGAAAAATAATGCATTATACTTGACAAGATGTTCAGGTTTTTAAGGGCTCTTCTTATTCTAGGAGTGGGCAGGTCAAGATTTGTAAATTCAATCACCTGGTAGCCCCTTTTTATTGAACTCCCCCAAAAACTTGGTAATCAAAGACTTACAGATTGAGTCTCCAGGGTTTTTTTCAGGGATGAGGAACCTTTTTATCTTACAAGGATTATTTGGATATTTATATATTTAATCTAGGACTTTAATGTATAGAAAGAAACATGATCAGTCTGGGTTATAACTAAGGTGATACAGCCAGGGCTTTGCCACAAGGTGTTGGCATGAGGATTCTGACAGAAACAGAAACATCAGCACAATGCACTAGAAAGAACACTAGTTCTATGATAAAACCTGCATTTAATTAAATCCCACTTCTGATGCTGATAGACTTCATCATTTCCCTCTATTTAGCTGTAACATGAGGAGGCTGGATTGAATCGCCTCTTCTAGATTTAGACTGACTACTCTAGAGCTTATGACCCAGTTTGGAAGGATAGTTACTTAGGTACCATTTGGTCTGAGCTTTCTCTTTATGGTGACAGTCCTATAGCTGAATGTCAACCTGGACCTGGTCTTCCCCAGTCAGCAGAGCTCCTACTGTTCTTATTCTTTTTGAGGAGATCCTACTGACTTATCCTTCCATTGTGACTAACCAGCGTCAAAAATGGAATTTGTTTTAAAAAGTTGTTTTGAGATCTCATTTCAAATCTACTGCTGTGGACCCAAGAATTTTGGGTTATGGATATTTCTACCCTGTGAGATTGGTATCTCTTGGATGGATTTTTAACACCATGTTGACCT
This sequence comes from Macrotis lagotis, assembly GCF_037893015.1. NCBI lineage: Eukaryota > Metazoa > Chordata > Mammalia > Peramelemorphia > Peramelidae > Macrotis > Macrotis lagotis. The sequence goes on along the minus strand of NC_133658.1, from coordinate 19,468,861 downwards.
CTTGGTACTTTAGGGGACTTTCTATCACTGTAAGAGACAATGCAGAGACAGACTGCATTAGTGGAGGTAGTCTCCTAATCTGAGAGTTCCCTATACCAAAGACATCAAAGATCAAACTTCTATGCCATTGTCTAGGGATGAAGAAATTAGATCTCAGAGAAATCAAATGACTTGTTCATTCCACAGATCATCAAATGTTGCCAGTGGCACAAAGGATCAGGTTTCCTGGTTCTAAAGCATTATATTGGGATATTATAGTAAACTCACCCCTTCCTGCCTTAGATATGATGATGGATTAATCTGAATGATTTCTTATACTCAACACTGAAACACAGAAATGCTCAGCCATAGTGCTTTCCCTAGCTGAACTCACTAGACTTCTCCTGATTTTTATACTATTTGCTTACTTCTTCTTATTGTGTTGAAGTGCTGAACTTGAAATCCAGATCTGGGTCCAAATGCCCCTTTTGGCACTTCCTAGTCAAATGATCTCGGGCAAGTTATGCGAGCCCTGCAGAGTCAGGAGATCTGGTTCCATGTCCAGCTATAAGACACAATAGGCTAGGTGTCAACTCATTGATAGTATCTATCGCCTATCATACTGTCAACTTCACATGAGATGATCTAGATAAGACCTTTGCAAACTGTTAGATGTTCTAGAAACATCAGCTGTTATTATTGTTAATTATAATAATAGCAATCACAATGATGATGATAATAATAATAATATTAATAAATAATATAACTATCGGCCATTAAATACAGGAGAAAAACAAGAGAAGTGATCATCTAGGACCCAATTTCTATCTGAGCTTCATTGAAAAAGATGATAAGATGATACTATTAGTAACCAAGACAGTTTCTCATAGATATAATCTGTTTCCCTGTGAGTCATCTGTTTCCTTCTGATTCAAAGTACATCCCTGTAGACTGTTCTCCTCAGAGGCAGACCCTCTAGGGAGGAACAGCTAACTGCTTTACAGGAATAGTCTTTGATCTAAATATTGTAAGGAACATAGAGACATGTTTTACATGCACAGGCTGGAGTCAATAAAGCTCAAGGACCATCACGCTGAGCACTGATGGCAAACCACAGCTGACAGTGATCGATGAAGAATGTGAGATGGAACTTCTGTCAAAACATGGCTACCAGCAATAAAAGGGAGGGAAATTGTATTTTAAATGCACAGACACGTTCAGTACAGACTGAACCTAAGCTCTTTGTCCCTTCTATCCCAAACAGCATGAATCAGTTCATGGGAAGAGCCGGAGGATGAGATTAGAACAGGAGTAGGAGAAGAGAGTTTGGGATCATGGAAAGATCCTCAAAAGGGAAGAAATTGGTTTGGGTTCTGGGTGGGACTAAAAGTTTCTTCTTTTGTCCGAATCTTCTGAAATGAGGGGGATGCAGTAGGGTTCCCTTGCCAAGTGGTCTGTGATTTAAATGTCTTCCACAGAGGACTTGAGGGAATCTCCCCTCCTAGGTAGTTTGTTGATTTGGACATTATTTATTCACTTCTTCAACAAACATGTATTTTTTAAAATTTTGTTTTTATTTCATGGAATAAAACAAACCTTTCAATAACATAATAGTAAGAACAACAAGAATGATCACAATAGTAATATTTGTCCCTCATTTTCGAAGAAGTCTGTGACAACAGGGAGGTGATGTCATGACACATACATCAGTTGGATTTGTGCTAAGTCACCAGCTTCATTTTCTCCTCCAGAGCCATTTGAGTACGGGGCCAAATATGAATCAGGATGACTGCAGATGGCTTGGACGTGAGGCAGACAGGGTTAAGTGAGTTGCTCAAGATCACATAGCTAGTAAGTGTCCAGTGTCTGAGAATGGATTCAAACTCCTAATCTTCTGAGTCCAAGGCCAGCGCGCTATCCACTTCATCACCTAGCTGCCCTATTTCTAAAACATAGTGCAATAAGAAAAGAGAATTGCACAGAAAGAAATAAACAAACATCTATTAAATGATTTCTATGGCCTCCTACAAGATTCCCTCATATCCCAAATCCTGAAAGAAAAACCTTCTTCCTCCCTACTAGTGACTTCCCTCCGAAAGTCCCTTCCAATTCTTCCATGTCTATGTTGTATGTACCTATTTGTTTGCATATTGTCTTCCCCCATTAGACTGCGCATTCCTGGAGCATAGAGACTGATTTTTGCCTCTTTTTGTATCCCCAGCAATTAGCATGATGGTTAGCACATAGTAGATGTGTAATAAAGTGTTGGATGACCGACAGCTCCTCTCATTTTACAGATGACCTAGGGAGGTCATATGACTTGTCTAAGTCACAGAGTAAGTAAGTGAAAAGGTTAGAACTTGAATCCAGATCCTTTCCCCTTAGAGCCAGTGTGCAAAGCCCTTTAGTAGTTGATGGAAGCCTCTTCTTAAGTCTCTTAAGCTTTACATCTCTAAATCTTCTCAGTACCTCACATCATTGTTCCGTCTATTTTTGCTGATCATTTCATCTTATTCTCTTTCATGATATCTATGTAATCCTCCATTTGAACTGATTCAGTAATTACCACGCCCTCATGAATTCTCATCTCCCATCTTTGTATATAAACTATAGTCATCCTAGAACCTTTCTGTCTCTCAGCATCCTTAGGCTTTTGAAAAACTGAACTTAAATCTGCCACTGAACACATGATATCTTTCTTGGTCTTCTCCACACCCTAACAAATGCTAGTCCTTTCTTTGGCAGACAAAAGGAAAATTCTTGTACACTGATTTTATATAAACTTATGCACATAAATACTGCTTTTCTCAATACAATGCCCAATAGGATCAGCTCACCAAGTATTTGATAATTGCCTACTTTGTGTATGGCACTGGAAATAAAGAAAAGCATTGTAATTTCTTTGGGGGAAGAAACTTATTTTTTAATCTTGGCATTCTCACTGAGGCCTGGTATGGCATTTGGCACAGTAGCAAGCACTTAATAAATGTGCATTAATTGATTCTTTGCAGAAAAATTGGGGCTATTCATCATGCACTTCCTCTTCTCTACCTTCAATTTTCTTGACCCCATTCTTTCTTCCAACTTGGCCATTTTTCTTGAGGACACTCTATCCTTCCAGGGAGTCACGTTGACCAACTCAAAAACTTTTATGTCTTCATTCCCCTTTCCTTTTCTTTTCTCAACATTGCCCACGTTTGAGAATTCTCCCTTTACAGAAACTGCCCTCTATTCTCTTTCCTTTACTTACCCAGGCATCTGAGTTCTATCTCTTATTGATTCTTACCAGGACTGTTACAGTAATATTCTGGTCAATCTCCCTGTCTCCATCCTCTTCACTGTCCAAGTCATCCTGTACACAACTACCAATGGATATTCCAAAAGCCTAGACCAGATCATTCTTCTGCAGCTCCAGGTGCCTCCTCTTATCTGTAGGATGAAATACAAGATCTATTTGTCAGCATTTAGCATAGAATCTCTTCTTTCCTTCCTTTCTCCCTTCTTCCCTCCTTTTCTTCTCTTCCTCTATCTACATGGGGTGTCACACTCTTGCTTGTGGGTGCTCTGTCCGAAGGTATATAAATTTTGATTGCTTATACTTCGCAGGATATCTTGGAGTGCGGGGCTAGATTTTTTTCCTTCCTTAGTTTACATTTTTTTAAATGCTGAAAAACTGGAACAGTTAACTCTTTTGTTTCCTGTAATTTTCTTCTACGATTTCTTGCTATATAGCCATGGAAAACCAAATTTTGTTAAAACTCATTGGGATTCAAATAGAGCTCTTGACTGTGCCTTAAAATCCAAATCACTCTTCCTCTCACTGATTGATCAATGATAGGCCCCAGTTCAAATCTAGCTTTTGGTACCCCAGAGTGAGTGTAAATTGCAATTATTTCCGTTCTGGCCAGAAACCCAGAGGTCTCTTCCCAGATTCTTCTTTTTTCTTTTGAGAAGGCAAACTAGGCTATTTTTTGGCCTCAGTTCTTACCTAACCTTTAACCACTGAACAGGTTTTGCCACAGACATACTGGAACCTGAGAAAGACCTGAAAGAGGCCAAGGCCTCCAACTGCACTGGGGCCATCTCCACTCATCCTGATCTATGTCTTGCCACTGGATTCTGAAAGATTGTGGAGAGGAGAGAGTGAAGTGTTGATTTTGTACATCCCCAACTCACTTAAACCCCACTCAAGTCAAGACATCAGCCTTTTGATGTCATAGTTCCTCTTGCTTGTTGTATGCTTTTTGTTCTCAAAGAGGATCATGACAGCAGGAAAGGGATATCATGATTTGCAAGTGAATTGTATTTAATGAGGCAGGGCTGTGTAAAGTCCCCAGCCTCATTCGCTCCTCCAGAGTCATCTGGGTCCAGTGACCAGATACAAATAAGATGACTGGACATAGTCCCAGATGCAGTGGGAGACCTCGGCCATTCTTTTTATAGAATGATCAAAAGAAAAACAGCAACAGAGTGCCTAAAATATAGAAGGCATTTTAAAATTGAATATTGCTCGGCTATTACCACCATTTAATGCTTGACTCCATTATGCTTGTTTAGGTTTACATCCCGTTTGTAGTCTTTCTACACATTTTTGTCATGATCAAATGATCTCTTTGTTATTGCCTACCTAGAACAATTTCAGCTTCAGTTGCCCAACCCCAGAATAAGCTTCCTTCTCACCTCTTCCTCTTGTGTCTCTGACTTCTTAGAAGTGCCATCCCCAAATCAAAACCTTTCTTGATTTCCTGAATTGTTACTTCTACTTCCCACAAATATTATTCAAAATTTATCTGTGTGTATTTTCCCCAAATAAAATAAATTACAAATTATTATTTACATTGCATTTTAAAGATTGCAAAGTGGTTTATAAATGTTGCATCATTTGATGCTCAAAATAGCCCTGAGAATTAAAGGCTATTATTGCCTCTATTTTGAATTTAGGGAAACTGAGGCTGATGGGTCAAGTGACTTGGTCCACTGAGAGTACAGGTCCAGCACCCTAGTCACTGCTCCACTAACTTACTTGAGGGTAGAGTCTGCTTTGCTTTTGTTTTTGTATTTCCATCACCTGAGAACATCTGGCACATAATGGCTCCTGGTTGGTTGGTTGGTTGGTTGGTGGGTGGGTAGGATCTTGTCCTTTGTTATCAAAGAAGACTAAAATGACATTACTATGTTTGAGACAAAATCTGGCACATAATAGGCATTTCTTAATTGAATATTGGATGAACAATGAATGAAAAGTAAAGAAGGTTCCAAAATAGAATTGTAGGATTGTTACAGTGAATAGAATTGATAGAACTTGGAGACTGATTAGATTAAAACAAATCCTGTCAACACACATTGTTAAGGATCAACCATGTCCTAAATGTTGTTAAATGTTGAGGAAACAATAAAAGATAAAAATAGTTCCTATTCCCAAGAAACTCACACTGTAATTGGAGAGACAATGTACAACTAACCTTGGACAAAAAGTGAGATGCAAGATAAGCTGGTGGGGATTATGGGAAGGAACCAAGGTTGAGGAGGTCTGGAAAAGACTTTTTGCAGAAGGTGAGACTTAGGATTTGAAAGAAGAGAGCAAGTCAAAGCAAGGGAAAAGTGAAAGGGTTACCAGACAATTCTGAGGTTAGAGAGCTGTGTATCCAGTAGAAAGGAAAAATAGTATGATTTGACTATTGAATTTGGCTTAAATTTCTAGAAATGGAAATTCTAACTTTATTTTTCTATTTTTTCATATTTTTAATAAAATAATAGATGTGATCTTAGGTTTTTCAGTGATATCTTGCTCCTCGGTATATAAACATTTAAAATCTTGGAGATAGGTGGAATTGTCTATGATCATGGGACTTTCAAAGGATCAATCAGTTCATATTTTGTCCAAGAGCTAGAGACAGATCAAGCTTCTAATCCTGGTGTCCGATTTCCACAGCAGATATTATTCCTAACTTAGATATCTCCTCCAAGCTCTCATCAAAATCTGGATAATTAGTAAACATCTCTAGTCATTCTTATAACTTGTCCCATCAAGGTTCCAGTTAGGCTGCAACTTCTGGATATCAGTATTAAAAGGATTAGAAACAACAGGGCATTCAGCCCCTAGGTTCTATTATAACATGTATGATAGGTAGGGGTTATGGTGTAGTAGAATGAATCCTGGAACAGTTTCTGAAAAACTGGATTCAACTACTGGTCCCTGAAACCATCTCTGTTTTCTTTTATTTTAAAATTTTTTTTTCTATTTACTGACTGCTGTGTATTGCCCACAAATATGTTCATGACACTCTCATCATCAAAAATCTTTCACTTCATCTATCTTTGCACTCTTTGATCCCATACCTTTCCCCCTTTTTGTTTGTTAAACTGTTTAAGGTTGTCTATGATGTCTGCAACAACTTCCTATCCTACCAATTTCTTAACTCTTTGCAGTCTGATGTCTGACCTCATCATTCAGTGGAAACCCCTCTCTTCAAAGTTATGATCTCTTAATGACCAAAAATAATATTCTTATCTCATTCTTCACACTTGTTCAGTTCTCTATGAGTTCTGATGAACTTAAGTGAATTTGTCTACAGTACTCAAAAATTCTCCATTTGCTGTAATTGATGGTTGCATATATCAATGGTTTGGTGTTGACTGATGGAGCACCTATGTTTTCTTGGTATAAATTGTTAGACCAAAATGAGCACAAGTAGCAGAGAATAGATCCATGCTTTGTTGAATCTCAGCTTCAGAGGCTGCACTGAGTACACAATCATCTGCAAACAGAAGATCTTGCAGCAGCAGCACACTCTACTTTGGTCTTGGCTGGTAGCCTTTTCAGGTTGAAGAATTTGTCATCAGTGGAGTAACTGACCTTGATGCCGTGTTCATCTTTGGTGAAGGTATTTAATAACATGACTGAAAACATAATACTAAACAGTATGGGAGCAAGGGCACATGTTCTTTCCAGGATGGCACAGCTTGACCATGACATTGACCCACACAATGCCAGAGCTAGGTCAACATTTGAGAAGTTCTGAAAGAAAGTATGGGAAAGAAGAGATTAATCTATCAAACTGAAGATCTATAGAGCCATTGTTCTGACCTCACAGCTATATGCCTGTGAAACCTGGACAGTCTACCAGTGCCATGTCAAGAACCTGAACTGCTTCCCTTTAAATTATCTTAGGAAGATTCTGAAGATCACCTGTCAGGAGAAGATACAAGACAATGAGGGACTTTCTAGAGCTAAATTTCCTAGCATTCCAACATTACTCCAGAGAGCGCAACCAGGATAGGCTGGACACATTATTAGCATGCCAGATGTACACTTGCTATTTTATGGAAAAGTCATACAGGGCAAGAGCTCACAAGGGGGTGGGGGTCAGAAGGAGTGATACCAGGACACCCTGAAGGTCTTATCAAAAAACTTTAGAACTGATTGTACAGTATAGGAGACATTGGCACAGGAACATTCATCTTGGCATGCCCTCATCAGTGAGGGGGCTGCACTCTATGAGAAGGGCAGAATTGAAGCAGTTCAAAGGAAACAAGACATCCAGATGTTTAGAGTCCCCACTCCAGGTGTTCATATGGACTATTTATGCCCAACCTATAGAAAAACATTCAGGGTTCATATTGGTCTCATCAGCTACAGTTGGACACACTAATTTGTATAAAAAAAAATAGTGATATCACCATGGAAACAATGTAAAGTCTGTCAAATTACCTTCTGTAGCGGGTGGGGGGAGGGAAGTAAGATTAGGAGAAAAATTGTAAAACTCAAAATAAATCAAATCTTTGTAATTAAAAAATAGTGATATCATTTTGTTCTTCTTTGATAATGGAGGACAAGAACCAACCAACAGGTTCTCATATTGTTGATCATCCTTTTCTCCTTGATACTCCCTTTTCTGTATTTTTTTAATGACATTGGTCTACATTTCCTCCTGTCTCTCTGGCCAGTCCTTTTCAATTTCCTTTGCAGGATCTTTATTCGCATCATTCTATCAGTGGGGGGGGGTCTCCCCAAAACTCTGTCCTGGACTTTCTAGTCTTCATTAATACTACTTCATTAAGTGATCTCATTAGCTCCTACAGATTTGATTATCATCTCTATGTAAGAGATGTAAGTGACTTTAATAAATATTTATTGAGTCTGAACTCCAGTCATAAATATTCACCCACCTGTTGGATATTTGAACTGGATGTTTTCTAGATATCTTAGCTATTGATCTCACTGTCAATCTGACAAGCCCTCTTCTCTTCTTAGATTTGTTATTGCTGTTGAGGACATCACCATCCTTCCAATCTGATACCTATTCTTAGGAAATACTTTTTTTTCCTGATATAAGGTTTAAATTTGTGTTTGTGCAGCTTACAATTTTATAACTTTGGCTAACAAATCACCTACCATTGATTCTGGTTCTGAGGCCAAATTGAAAAGATCTCACCCTTCTTCCAGATGATCCTTCTTAAAATATATAACTTCTAGGTTCACACAGATGAAAAGTGAAATTATCTTTGCCCTTAAGGAACCTATAATCTACAGTGGTGACACACTCACATATGATATTTTATAAAATATTTTTACTGTCTAGGAATCCTTAACTTCCTTCAAATATGGTTTAGGCACTATGTCCTGTAAGTGGAAATTTCTACCCTCTTTAATCACTATTATAAGTTACTTTCTCTACAAATGACTTTTATTATTTTGGGCATACTTATATAGACTTCACCATCAACATATCATATTTCTCAATTAAAAATATGAGTTGTTCATTGGAAAGAATTATTATTTTGGGGGTAGGAGGGGTTGGTATGAATAAGGTCTCTAGGATTCACAGAAGATTAAGAAATACTGAGTGAATCCTTTCACAGCTGAATATCATAGGAGCAGAGGAGAGAGTCAAGCAAAGGGCTTTCAGATAAGCAGAGGAGTTAGTGAATGCTCACTTTTGCCTCTGGAGCTCAGGGAAGAAACCAGGATAGAGGCTGCATCTGAGGTAGGTTGTGACAGAAGAAAAGGATTTCTTCAGGTTATGACATGGAAAGACCTGAGAAATGTTTGGACTCAAACCTTTACTGTAACCACAGACCTGAAGTAAGGTATACTTGGGTTCAAATCTAGCCTCAAATACTTATTAGTTGAGCAAATTACTTCATCCCTTTCTTCCTCAGTTTCCTACTTCACAGAGTTGAAGTGAATGTCAATGGAGATAGCCTTTGTAAAGTCAAGTTTTTATTATGAGAGAACAGAAGATTGGGCCCCAGGTAGCTAGGGAGCTGTGTAAGTATGTGAGCACTCAAAAGGCTTTGGCGTATTTTCACAGCTGGATCAGCCAGCTGTGTTCTCCTTTCAGTTACTTTTGAAAATTAATGAGTCAGTGAGTTCTGTGACCCTGAGAGGGACCTCCTGGTTGTTGATGTTCAAATGGTCACAGCTTTAGATTTGGAAAGTCACAGAGATAGAAGTCACTGAGCCTAGAACTCTCATTTTAGAGATGGGAAAAGTGAGGTAAAGAGAACTTCTGCAGTGGGGCTCATTTCCCCTACAATGAATCCCACCATGCATGCCCGTCATCCTGACCCTCTTTGCTAATTTTCTGATTGGCAGAGATCAAGAGGTTAAGGGGAAATCTAGAAAAAGTATCTCAATGCTCTTTTTTATTTAACCAACCAGTGCCATTTATGGAGTTTGCTCTTGGCTTAGGTTGAGACTCACACCAGCCACTTCCCTGGACCGGCCAGTTTCCTGCACTAAAAGCCCATTCCTACTCAAACCTTCCAGAAGACACATAGCTGCTGTCTGCCTTAATGGGGCACTCCAAGGACAGATGCCCTGCCACATTCCTTCTTGTATGATCTATTGCTTTGCCATAAGGTATAGTTGGGCCTAAAAGACCACCTGCCTCTGATTCCAAATCTGCATTTCAGTTTCTAAAGGCTGTTTCTACCTTTACATGTTTATAAAAATCCTTCAGAAGAGAAAATTCTCTTTCACTCAGAATATTCCTCTTTTCTCTGGGTCATAGATGGCAGATCTCTGTCATAATCTCTTTGGTATTTTAAGGTAGGAAAACCTTCTGACAGATGCTGCTCTAGTCCATCTCTTCTTTTCCTTTTGAAATGGGGACACAATCTTTATATTTGACATATATGTGCCATAGGGTAAGAGATGCTTGGTGATACTTCCAATTTCATAATACTTACTTCATATCCCATCCCCATGCAACTGGGTCATCTTGCCCATTGCCCTGCTTCTCTTACTGGAGGCCAAACTATTGCCCTGTGGACTTGGGTTTCTGCAGCCTAGACCTCCAGAATCCATCCTCCCAATCTCGTGGAAGTTAATTCACCCCTTTTTGAAACTCCCACCTATGTTCCTGCTTTTTTGATTTGTCACTGAGAGCAAACTAGTGTACTGTAACAACTAGGTGGCTACAGACTCCACTTTCCAGATTATGTTTCACCTTTCTACCTTATCCAGTCATCTAGCTGTCCACTAAGCTTATTTCATCATCTGCCAGTCATGACACACATGCCCTTTCCATTCTTCCTCCAACTCTTTCCTACATTTTTTCCTCTGAGCATATAAACCAAATCCAAGATGCCTACCTTTTTTTTTTTTGAAAGTTTCTATGTTGGCCATCAATCCTCTATTTGTTTTGTCTTTCTCATGGGAAAGTGAATTCTTTGAAGAAAAGGATTAAAGGTCTTTATAAATTCATGTCATTGGCACTTGATTCAATCTCTAACATGTTGTAAGTAATAAATAATATTTATCTAGTCTCCCATCCTTTTACAAAAGGTCTTGTGATGCAGCTTTTCATAACTAGTTGGGAGTTGGCACAGGAAATCCTTAAAATGATATTGTGAGATGTATGCATAGCCAGTCTGGAATGAGGTCTCTGTTAATTTCTCAACTCAGAATGGTTCTTTGACTCTATCTGGCCAAAGATAAAGATAGAAGACTCTCCACAGAGGTCATTCATGGACTCTCGGCAACATAGAATAGACCTATCTCCATCGAATCAGTATTTAAGTTGTTGATAGAACAACTTCAGTAGGGTTGAATAGAGCTCTTTTTGACTAGTTTCAGAAGGTAAATTTAACCAGGCAGGTGATGTTGTGAGCCACTCACATCATCCTATTCAACAGGAAAATTCAGGAACTGGTGTATTATTGAACAGAACTGATGGCAACGTTGAGCTTTCTATGGCTCTAAGAGAGGAGGAAAAAACAACTTTTCTCTCCTAGTTTCTCTCTTTTTTATGAATGACTCAGTTGATCTTTCCTATGAATTTAGTTAGTGAATTTACCCAACTCATTTTCCTCCTCAAATTAGTCATGTTGAGGAGAAGCTAGGTGACATAATGGAAAAAGCACTGGCCTTGGAGTCAGAGAGGGGAAATCAAATCTGGCCTCAGACACTTGACTCTTACCAGTTGCGTGACTGAGCAAATCACTTAATCCTGTTTACCTCTCAACCAGGGCCATCTCTAGCTGTCCTGATTTATATCTGGCCACTGAACCCAGATACTTCCAGAGGAGAAAGTGAGCCTAGGGCCCTCCCCTCCCACTCAAATCCAATTAACATACATCTTATGCTATAATCTCCCTGATATCATGATCTCCTTCAGTAATGAAGGATTAACATTATATTATAGTCATGTTATGAAAGATGAAAAAGCAAGAAAAATAAAGTAACAGAAAATATCCTTCAATCTACACTCAGAATTCATCATTTCTGTCCTTGGAAGTGGATAACATTTTTCATTAGAAGTTCCTTTGCAATTGTTGTGAATCATTGTATTGCTCAGAGTCCCTAATACTTTTGCAGTTTATTGTCATCATGATATTGTTCTTACTGTGAGATGGTGCAGTAGGTAGAGTACCATGCTGAGGTCAGGAGTACCTGACTTCAAATCTGGCTTCAGACCCTTACTATCTTTGTGACTGTAGGCAAGTCACTTAACCCTGATTGCCTCACATCCAGGATCATCTCTATTTGTCCTGATTTCTATGTGATCAGGGCATCCAGATGACTCTGGAGGAGAAAGTGAGGTTGGGGACTTAGCATAGCCCCCTTAATCAAATCCAATTCACGTGCATCTCATGCTATCAGCTCCCTGATGTCAAGTTCTTTTTTGAGAATGAAGAACAAACATCATCATCATCATCATCATCATCATCATCATCATCATCATCATCATCATCATCATGTTCTCCTACCTCTGCTCATTTCACTTGATATCAGTTCATAAGTCTCCCAGGTTTTTTTCTGTGATCATCCCCATGTAATTTCTTATAGCATAGCAGTATTTCACCATACTGCAGAATTGATAGATCTCCAGAATTGATAGATCATTTCTCAACTCCACCATCAGTGCATTAGTACACCTATGTTTCCATAGGTCCTCCAACATTTGCCATTTTCATTTTCTATCATGTTAGCCAATCTATTTGGTGTGAGGTAGTACCTTGGTTATTTCAATTTTAATTTCTCTAACAATACATAACATTCTCATAAGACTTTTAATACTTTAATTTCTTCTTTTCAAGTGTCTTGTTCATGTCCTTTCACCATTTTTTGACTGGAGAATAGCTCTTATATTTATAAATATAGCTCTTTCTCTACACACACACACACACACACACACACACACACACACACACACACACACAAATGGAGAAATGAGACCTTTATCAAAGAAACATTGTAAATTTCTCCACAATTTCTTGTTTTCCTTCTACATTGGCTTTGTTTGTGCAAAACCTTTTTTACTTTACTCAATAGCATTTATCCATTTTCCCTCCTGTGACCTTATCTGGTTATTATTTGATCTTCTGCTTTATGAATCAGTCTGATTTTTTTTTTCATGCTCTTCTAATTTGCTTATGAAATTCATCTGTTATCATGGTCTATCATGTGAGATGTTGGTCTATGTGTAGTTTCTGCCAGACAGCTTTCCAATTTTCCAGTGATTTTTGTAGAATGGTGAGTTTTTGTCCTAATCAATTACTTAGATTTATGTTGCTATGGTCATTTACTTCCATATGTTTTGCACTTGACCTATTTCACTGATTAAAATGAGCATCAACTCTTAAGACTCTAATACTAGCCTTCTTTAGCATCTATGCTGGAAAAAATGAACATTTTTGAAAACTTTTTATAAACTGATGAAGAAAAGAGAATAATTTATAAACTATCAACACTGAAAACATTAACAATTTAGAAAGCTATATTAACTATGATCAATATATTAACTATTTATAATTCCACAAGGCTGACAATGACTCTTGTTTTTCAAGACAGAGTTGACAGACTTAAGATGCAGAATGAAGAATTTTTATTTTATATTCTGTCACTAAGGAAATTGATTATGTATATTTTTATAAGAATTTGATGTTTAATGAGGTGAGGAGTGAGAAGGAAAAGAGAAAACATTTTCACTCTTTTTTTTAACTAGAGAGGTAGGGAGTGTTACAGATGTGAAATGTTGTATCTACTTTGAGATAAAATCACCATCAGCAGTGCAATTTTAGAGGTTTATTTTGTTATAAGAAAGTTCTCTCACAAAGTAGGGGTAATCTACAAATGTTTGTAATCAAAAACAAAAAAGGATTAAAGAGAGTACAGAGAATTCTTGAATTTGCTACATCTTTAGTCAATTACATTTTTATGAATATGTGTTGTTCTGTAAGACATCATCTGCAAAAGTGTTTATGTTCCTTTCTTTTTTTTTTTTTTAGTGTTTTTGCAAGGCAAATGGGGTTAAGTGGCTTGCCCAAGGCCACACAGCTAGGTCATTATTAAGTATCTGAGTTTGGATTTGAACTCAGGTACTCCTGACTCCAGGGCCAGTGCTCTATCCACTGAGCCACCTAGCCGTCCCTCATGTTCCTTTCTAATATTGTTCTCAAGGATGCACTCTCTGGGTAGATCTACATCTCTATATCTGGAGAGAATGCTCATAAAAATTTATATGGAAAAGGAAATAGATATGTATTGCTGAAGTTGGGAGCTATTTACCATATCTTTGGATGAGCCCTGTTTATTTGTAACAGCAACACTATGCATAAAGACCTCCAATAATTAAGAAGAATTAATCATTTTAATGGTGCAGTAGATAGAGTTCTGAGTCTGAAGTCAGGAAAGCTCATCTTCCTGAGTTCAGAACTGGATGCAGACAGACTTCCAACAGCTAGTTATACTAACTATATGATCCTGGCAAAGTCCCTTAACCCTGCTCATTCCTAAAATGAGGTGGAGAAGGAAATAGCAGACCACTCCAGCAAGAAAAGTTTAAATTGGATCCAGAAAATGCAAATGCAAATGACAAAAAATGCAAATAATTAAAATTTAGATTTGCTCCCTTAGTATCATACCAGATATATATATATATATATGTACTTGGTCAACTGCAACTGCCTTATCTTTTTTTCCCCTCTCCATTGCCATTCCTACTTTATATGAAAGTTTGGGGCTCATACTCATAAATGTAGTACTTAAACTGTAGCTAGATCAAGAGAAAAATGTCCTAGAAAATCCTTGGTAGATCTTTTCTATCCCTTATTTGCTTGCTGTCATCCTTCCCAATCTATCTTTAAATATGTCCAGGATGATTTTGCTTAGTTGGGTGTCTTGCCAAGATTTCTTTAAACTAGTTTTCTCCTCAATTGCTTCCTTTGTTTTATGAGGTGATATTGCTCATGATCTTCCAATCTCTTTTCCATAATATTTTTGCAAAAGAGTTTATATTCTAAACTGATGTGATCCTTGGCTGCCATATCTCTGCTTGGCAACCAAATCAAATATTTGCTGACTAAGGTGCTTTTTTAGACTCTTTGGGTTTCTTTATTACCATAGTATTTGGATTACATAGGCTGTCTGTATGAAATTATTGCAATTAGTGCAGATACATTTAATTCAGTTTTTCATCTACATCCCATTTTCAACTTCTAATGTCAAATTTAAATAAGTCAATTTTGAATGATTTTGCTTGCATGTCTATTCTTTCTTTTCAATTTTCAAATTTCCAGGTTTCCATTAATTTTGTTCTTTTCTCAAACATGTTGGTTGTCTATTTGCATAAAACTGAAGCATAAATAACTTCCTCTCTAATGAGTCATTTCTGTTTTGTAAAATACAATCAGTTTCATTTTAATTTTGTTTGTCATGCTATTTTGTACTCAACACATTAAGAAATATTCATGTTTTGAAGGGTGTTCCAAAAGTCCCAAGTGCAGTTTTAAGTTTTGATAATTTTAGTTGCACTAAGATGTTTGGGACATCTTGTATAGGTATGAAGCTACTGGGTAGTCTACCAATTCCTAATCTCCATCATTCCCTATAATAAGTAATCCTGGAGGCACTAGGGGCTAGGTGTAGGTCTTGCCTCTGTCACTTACTAACCCAGGATAAGTCATTCAGCCTCTGAGTTCTCTAGGCAAACAATCTAAAACCTACATTGGCAGAGTGTTTTATCATTTTAGATATCTTTATGACAATGAAATTGCAGGCCTAGTCCCCATCCTTATTCTGTTTTTCCAAAGGTTTTTCATTATTCTATCTTCTCTTTTCCAGTCATAGATCTATTCATTGGAGAAGGATATCAGATTTAGAGTATTGTCAGTTAAGTTAAAGTTTATAGACAGTAAAAAACTGATTATGGGCATCTTCTGCCCAATATCTATCACTTTGAAATGTTACTTCAGAAATTTAAGTTGGTAGAATTAAAAACACATGATATTTTATTAGAAGCTTTTTATTGTATTCTTTATAATTTCTTATTGTATTCTTTATCTCATCATCGTTTACAACTGATATTGTTGTAGAAGCCATAATTATTTTCATTAGGCCTTTCTGGGAATGTTTATCATGAATATCGAAATGACCAAATGTTCCATGAAATGATGTTTTTCACTGCCTTTGAGTGTATTGTGAAAACAAATCTTTTATTCTTCTCTAATAACACATGAGTCATCTTTCCTGCTCTCTGAAACACTGATTATGTTTATATATAGCAATAGTTCCAAGTCTATACTATTTACCTTTTCCAGTCATAGATCTATTCATTGGAGAAGGATATCAGATTTAGAGTATTGTCAGTTAAGTTAAAGTTTATAGAGAGTAAAAAACCGATGATGGGCATCCTCTGCCCAATAGCTATCACTTTGAAATGTTACTGCAAAAATTTAAGGAACAAAAGAACCTTCCAAGATCTGGGAGTTGAATCCATGTCTTCCTAATGCCAATGTTATTACTTTCTTACAATAACCAACTTTTCCAAAGTTTAGAATTCAGTGATGAATTGAATCCATCCAGATGATCACTTACTACCATGGTATAATTTTTACTAGCCACAGAAACTCATGGAAATGCCTACTGAGGCAAAAGAATTCTGGAGCTGCATTGATCCATGAATGAATACACTGAAAAAATCATGAGTACTTCAAATTTTAGAAAATAAAGGGTGATCAGTAGCAATAATGAACATTGCAGGTCCTCATGGTTATTTGCTAAATTATAGTCCCTCTCCCAAAATACTCTGTCAGATTAAAACAACAAAAATAATATGCCCATTGAGAAGATGAAGAAACTGAAAGATAGTCAAATGCTTTTTTATTTATTTTTTATTGTTTTTTTTGTTTTTTTTTACAATCACAAAACTTGGAAGTGACAAAGCTAGGACTCAATCCCGTCTTTTCACTCCAAACTTGATTCTCTTTCTATTATATTGCATTGAATTTTAGAGACAAATAATAGAATCACAGAATTGGAGAATTGGAAAAGATCTCAGAGCACAATGTGGTTAACCCATTGCTTAAAAAGAATTGATTCTATATCATCACACTCAAAGGATTATCTGACGTTGTATGAAAACTTCTATTAGACAGTGAACTCCTTCATTAGACTGGACAGAACACCTTGAGAGTAAGAATTATTTTTCGTCTTTTTGGGGCATTCCCAGCTCTCAATACAGCGACTAGTACATGAGCACTTAATAAACACTATTGCACTTCATCATTTTCTTGTATGCCAGACACTCCCGTCCACTTTTTAACTTTTTTTCTGTATGTTGTCTTCCCCTATTAAACTAGAAAGTTCTTGAAT
Organism: Macrotis lagotis; assembly: GCF_037893015.1. Classification (NCBI taxonomy): domain Eukaryota; kingdom Metazoa; phylum Chordata; class Mammalia; order Peramelemorphia; family Peramelidae; genus Macrotis; species Macrotis lagotis. Next base: position 19,451,781 of record NC_133658.1, on the reverse strand, counting down.
GCAAGGGCTAGCTTTTGACTCTTTGAATTCCCACACCTTAGCCTGACCAAATAATAGGTTCTTAATATATGTTTCTTAATACATGACTCTGACCGTCAAGACTCCATTTCATTTGTTGAAAGGTTAATTGTTTGAAAGTTTTCCTTTGTGACTTCCCTACATTATTTTCCATTCATTCCTCTAGAGTGAAATAGAACATGTTTAGTTGCTTCTCCATTTGGAAAACCTTCAGATATTTGAACACAATTGCTATTTAGTACCTCCCAGTCTTTTTTCTTCATGTTAAACATTCTAATTTATTCTTTTAATGTGAAGGACACAAACTCAAGACATTTCACCTTGTTGATCCATTTTTTTAAATTTGTTTTATTTTTTGCAAGGCAATGGGGTTAAGTGGCTTGCCCAAGGCCACACAGCTAGGTGATTATTAAGTGTCTGAGGCCAGATTTGAACTCAGATACTCCTGACTCCAGGGCCAGTGCTCTATCCAATTTGCCACCTAGCCGCTCCTTGGTACTCTATTTTAGACATTATTTTGTACCTCTTTTTTAAAAAAAAATGAAACTGATAAAACACTAAAAAGATTTCTACCTATAAATGCTCAGAGATATTTGGTTGTGGGTAAAATTGTTTTTTATCTATAACTAGTTTTTTTTAAAATGTGAAATTTACTATGGCACTACCCACATTGTGTGACTTCTCTTTGTCTTCTAATGAATTTTTTTCTCTTCTGTGTATTTTTCATTGATGTCCCTTTCTTTTTCAGATATTCTCCATCTCATCAATACCATTTGTAATATGTGCCACTCGGAACTGATCACATTCCTCCACTTGTGGTCTGAGGAGTGTAGAATATACCTGGACTATCATCTTTTTATTCCTGGGGTTATGCCTCTTGTGATATATTTGAAGCTTATCATCACTACTACTTAGCCTGTTGACTGTTACCGAGCCCAGAACCCATTCTAATGCCTATGTAATCCAACCCATTCTTTAAAATATCAATTTTAATTTGATTTAATTTAATTGATATCATTAATTCCTCCTGATTCTTTGATCCCAAAAGTCATCTCTTCCTCCCTTGAGGGCAGAGTTAAAATAGAAGTATATGTATAGTGGAGCTGCCTTTACTTAAATATTCCCTGTTTTGATCCTACTGGAGTTGTATTTACATAAAGGCAAATCATCCATTAATTAAGGCAATTCATTCTAGATCCTGGTTTCAAGACCTTCTGTAATCTCTTTCCAGCTTTTATCTTAAAACACTCTCTTTTGTATCATATCTTCCTGCCAAATTGGCTGTGTACCCCAAACATTCCCTGAACTTATCCTTATGCCTCGAATAACCCCACTTCTTTTGTTTTTTTTTTTCCTGTGGCATGTCTACTTACCCCTCAAGACTACAGTCATGCTAACTCTTTGAAGCTTTCCATCAACTTATCTTTCAAAATTAAAGTTATCTCTCTCTTATCTAATTCATAGCACTTCCTATTTACCTTATGTTCTTACTGTATTCTAATAGACATTGAGATTTAAGAATTCTGGGATGTGAGAAAAAGACTAGCTCATGAAGGGTTTTAAAAACCAAGTAGATAATTTTCTGAGTGGTCCTGGAGGTACTAGGGAGCTATTCCATTTTATGTGGTAGGGAAGATGATTTGCTCAGATCTGCTCTTTAGGAAGATCATTCTGGCAGCTGAGGAGAGAATGAACTGACATGAGAAGAGACAACAACTAAGAGACTATTGCTATAATCTAGGGGAGATAGCATTCTGCACCAGGTGATGGCAATGTCAGAGGAGAAAAAAGGGCATATTTACAATGGTGGTTTGGATCTTTGAACTCACTTAAATTTATATTTATCTCTAGATAATTCCTGATCTTTTGATGTTTGAGACAAAGATCAGGATATAGGAAATATTTAGCTAAAGAAAAAATAGACTATTAGACTAGCAAGCCTTGCCAAGAAAAGAAGCAGTTGGAGAAAGAGAAGACCTTATTTTTTCCCTTTGGAAAATTCCTAAGATCTTGAATTGGTGCAAAGAGCTGATGGTTTCATCCAGAGTTTTCTGCTTTAACAGTCCCAGGAATATATATGACTGATGGTATACCTTTCACCTTCTGCTTTCCCTGTCTCCTTTGTATTATCGATTCTTTCCAACTAAACTTGGTAAAAGTTAGGGGGGTCTTGGGATGCTATAACTGCACTCAAACTTCTTCCTAAATCTTAGATCCCCTTTCCTTTCTTGTAGTCTCTCTCTTAAAGACTATGAATCTTGCACTTTTAGGCATGACTAAAGTTGCTTTCTGGTTTAAAAACCATGATCATCCTAAATTACTCTCAGATTTGGGAGGAGAATGTCTGTCCTTCTGAGCTAAACATTTTAAGTATTTTCAAGCCCCTGTTTTCTTTTGTTTAAAAGAATAAATGTTTTGCTCATTGAAATTTGTAAATAACACAAAGTTGGGAAGTGTAATTATCCTAGAGAATTACGATCAGAATCCAAAGTATCTTGACAGGCTGGAGCACTGGGCTGAATTAAATAAAGTTAAACTCCTCAGGAATTATTGTAAAATAGTGTAGTTGAGTATTTTAAAAAATTAGTTTCACAAAAACAGTATTGGAGAGACAGAGACAGACAGTAGTCTTTCTTTAAAAAAAATGATTTTGGGGGCAGCTAGATGGAGCAGTGGCCAGAGCACTGGCCCTGGAATCAGGAAGACATGAGTTCAAATCTGATCTCAGACACTTAGTAATTGCCTATCTTAGATCTTGGGGGAGTCACTTATCCCCATTGCCACACACACACACACACACATATATATATATATATATATATATATATATATATATATATATATATTTATGCATGTACATATATACATATATATGTATATACATATATATGTATATATATATTTTTTAAAAGAGCTTAAAATGTTTATCAACTTTAAGATTAATCAAAACCAGTATTTATGAGGCAGCCAAAAAGACAAAAAAATGACTATATTCAGCTGCAGTAACAGGAACATAGTTTCTAGGAATAGGAAGTGAATAGTTTCATTGTACTTTGCCATAGTTTAAAGTATAAAATTTAATTCTGCGTATTACAGTTTAAGATGGATTTTGTTAAACTGAAGAGTCTCCGGAACAAGGCAGCTAAGATGGATAAATTTTTGAATCTATGACTATCAGGGTCATGATTATTCTGGTGAAGAGGGACATGCAACTCTCTTCAAATATTGGAATCATTGTTAAGTTGACAACATCTTAGATTTGTTTTCTTTGATCCCAGCAGGAATAATTAACAACAGCTGGATAAAGTTGCAAAAAGGTATATTTAGATTTGATAGAGAAAAATATGTTCTACCAGTTAGAGCTATCTGAAAACAGAATGGGGGTACGGTGGTTTCCCTGCCACTGAAAATCTCCAAGCAGAAGGCAGAAAACAATAATACAGTGGGGATTCTTTTGTTAATCGAGTTGTACTAGGTCAATGGTTCCCATTCAGTGGTTCCCAATCACCAAGAATTTTATTACAGTGATCCAAAGAAATCATGAAAAAAAATCTTTTAATGGTGCTTTAAGAAGTAAATAATTGCCCCAATATGTCACCAATGAATCTTTCTTCTGTGATAAAATAATGTGCATATTAGAACTATTATACATTAATTTCTGTAGTGGTTCAATGCTATCATGATCATTCACAGAATGATTTTAATATTCATGCAGCAATCACATCAAATTCCAACTGCTATTCCCTGAGTTGCAATGTGTTCTTGCAGTTTCTCAACCTGTCATCAAATTGTTTCCAAACCACCACAAATATTTGACATTTGAGTGCAAACCAATTCCTAACAGATGTTCAGACACATGCATATGTCCTCTTTTGCCTCCTGTATACCACATCAGAATAACTCCCTTGGGTTTTTTCTGTTACTATGTGAACATACTTCATCAACTGTGTAATCATGTGATCGATATGTTCTAGGCTTGTGTTCTTAGAAGGCAAATATCATGCTGCTTGAAAATCATGATTGTTGGGCAAGAAGATGACAAGGCATCTTAAAAACATCTTGGATGATTACAAACATTTTAGACAACCAAATCTAATATTTTCTCTCATGTCAGTATTTAGAGTGATTTCTAATTTAATCTCACCTGTGTATGTTATTTTATTATTGTGTTTTCATATGAACTGACTGGAAACACCAGCTAGTTGTTTAGTGAAATTTTGAAAGAGAATTTAGCTGATATATTAATGATCAAAATGAAGACAGTCATATCTAAAAGATTTTTTCCTTTTCAAATTTATAAATTTCAAAAAGCAATAATAGGCATATGAGGCCTTGATTCTAATAGAATGTCCTACAACACATAATTATTTTGTAATTAGAATTTTATTTTATTATGTTTAGAGTTTTCATAATTATAGGAAAAATAAAATTTTATGATTACTAATCATTAATAAATTATATAATATAAATGTATATTAATTTAATGTAATTAATTGGAGCTTTTCCAGAGGCAAATGTTATTGCTATAGTTATAATAACTTGCTAAATAAAACTAAAATACTATTATTAGTGATGTTTTAAATAACACTGCAATTCAGTTATTTTTTAATGAAACATTTACAAAACAAAATTTCAAGAATCACAGGACTGATTATCCCTTCTAATATAAGAATCTAATATTGATAACTGGTTATCCCTTCTAATATTATCTAATATTAGATCTAATATTAGTTGGATAGGTAGACAAATAGGGCATATAGAGTGTAAAGGACTAAGTGAACAGGATGTTCAGGAGTACCAGCATTTCTGGTGTGAGGGCCTGTTCAATCCTTTTCAGGGATGTTCATCTATTTTGGAAATTCATTCAAATTAACTCAATTCTCACCTGGGGTTCCACAAAGTTGTAGCATGGACAGTTGCCATGCTCTAATAAACCATCTTGGTAGATGGGCTAACCCAGAATGAGAATAAAAGACTGGTCTCATTCATCAATGACTTAGGGAGATGTTTGTCCCAAGCTTATGAAGATTTTCCCCACAGACTGGGTGGATGGGAATAATTTGTTCCATTGAATGGTAAGACAGTTGAAGTAGGTTCTATGGAGCACTAAGACCTTGGTCAGATGTAAAAAATTGCCCCCAATGAACAGTTGTATTGACTTCTGTCCTGCCACTGGACTGCTATGACACCAAAAGAGAAAGTAAATTACTTTGCACAACTCTGTTTCATTTAAATGCAATTCATGTGCAAGTGAAGACATCATCCTTTGATCCTGGTCTTCTTCAAAAATGAAGGACAGGGACAGCTAGGTGGTGCAGTGGATAGAGCACTAGCCCTGGAGTCAGAAGTACCTGCGTTCAAATCTGGACTCAGACACTTAATAATGACCTAACTGTGTGGCCTTGGGCAAGTCACTGAACCCGCTGCCTTGCAAAAAAAAAAACTAAAAAAAATTAAGGACAAACAAAGCAACAACAACAACAACAACAGGGCAAATGGATATTTATTTCTCTCTTTCTATAGATACACACACACACACACAAACACACACACACACACAACCACACACACACATATTTATGTATACATAGATACATGGATGCCCAGATACATAGATGAATACTGATAAATAGGTGGAGTGATTTGTGTATTTATAGTCTATTCATAATTCAGTCAATTTCCCCCTCTAGAAAAATCTGACAAATTGTCATTCTGTCTCTAATTTAAGAGTACTTGCAAATTAGAACTCTTTATCCTGTGTGGCCATATGTTATATTTTTGGATGAGGAATGTTTTTCCCCCTTTCATCAAATCTATCTAAATCTATCATCATCTAAATCTATCCCTCTATAGCTTTCACTGCTTGTCTCTAGGTCTTACTTCTAGGGTCAAGAAAATGAATTTCATTATTTTTCCATGTGATAGTCATAAATATACTTAGATATACTAGTCAAGTCTCTCATAATTCTTCTTTTTTTGTTTTTTACAAAATCAGTACCCTCAATTATATTAACCATTTCTTATATGCAGGATTATATTATATGAATTTCTTCTTACTTACAAAGTTCTATGTTGAAAGGAAGAAAAGAAAGATCATATCATTATTGGTAGTATTTTCTTCTTTTTCTTCCTTTTCTTCCCCCTCCTTTATTTCTTCCCTCCTCTCCCCTCTCTCTTTCCATCTTCCTCCTTTTCTTCTTTTTTTCTCTCTACTCCTCTTTCTCTCTCCTTCCCCAATCCTCCTCCTTCTCTTGTCAAATACATATCTTTGCCTAAGAAAAGCATTTTAATGAGAATGACAACTTTTTCAAAAGGAAGCAAATTTCTCCTGAAAGTAATTTTGCCTCTTATAGATTCCAAATGTCATAAAACATTGCTTGGTCATCATTCATTTTGGTTTATTTGCTGTCATTTCAAATGGTCTTGTATTTGTAGCCATTGAAGATACTATTTGAATCCCCTGTGGATACACTGTTCAGTGGATTGAACTTCCTCCATCACAGCTGTTAAACAGATCTGTTCCTTTTCCAAAGGTTGTCTCACCTTTCATACTATTACTGTAAGAAGACTAAGTTCATTGTTCTATGAATGAGATGGCGACTATTTATCTTTTGGCCAGTCAGCTGGAACGTTTTAGAAGAATCAGGCCATTGACTCCCTCTGGTTTAATTCTAGTTTAGGTAATTATTTTCTGTCTATCCACTGTTTATCCTCCAATTTTTATCCTATCTCTTGAGCTAATAAGATTCATGCAGTGAAGTCAATGAAATAAAAAAAAAGACAAGAACAATAAAAACTCAGAGTTCTGGATTATGGGTGTCGGATAATTTTACTATCCAAAGAAATAGAGATAGGAAAGTTATTAAAGATGCTTGAAAGGAAAAAATAAATTTTCAGGTGTTTACATAAATCTCGCTGATAATACCTCTGCTTGAAGGCTGCCAGCCTAATCTAGACAAACCTGCAATAGGGGCCCTCCTGGTGCTGATGACCCAATTTTGTTCTTGCTCCTTGTTTTAATGTCAGCAGAAGACCAATTTATTTTAACAGTGAAGATGCATGAATTTATTGTCAGTGGATAACTCTAGAAACTTTCCATCTACAATAAGATGCTTATCTTTTTTCTCCTTTGGTATTAGTTTGTATGTCTTCTCTGGGGTCAACCAAGATTGGTTCATTCCCAAGAAGATGTGTTCCTGGATGACAGAGAGGCCTGCTCCACATCATTTAAATGTGCTTTCTTATATAAAGACAGATGAACTAGATATCTGGTTTCAGTTGCTGGAATTCATAAGGTAGATGAAGATGTATTGTGACTTCAGGCACAGGTAATGACAATTGTCTGAGGAGTCATCCTATAGCTTCTTCTTGTTTCTATTGCCAAAAAACCACACCCAGGGAAGTGTTTTCTTTGCATTATGAAAATTTGCATCTTTAGCATGCCCATTATCAGCATTTATTTAGTCTCAACATGCTTCATTTTCCCTGGATAGAAATGGCACTCGACACCCCTATAACAAAAAGATATTGATGAAATAGACAAGCACATGTGTATAAAAAAATCTAGAATGACCCATGCAGATCCATAGTGTCAATGCTAGTTAATATTCTTTTTAATGATAAACTAATATTAATCATGACTACTGGCCTAGGTTAATGGAGCTTCATTTTAACATAGATGATTGACTGTCCCCTTTTGAAATGTTATTGTGTCCAAACATGAAAAGGAATTAATGTACACCTGTACTGGGACTAACCTTGCTATCAAGGGAAGTGCTCCCTGTCCCTACTTTGTGGAGGTATGACTTTAAGGTCAGCAGCCTGAGTCATTCTCATGTAGTTCTGATCACCATACATCTGTTTTTTCCTTTAAATGTAGAGAATGTGAATCAGGCCTCCCTCAATAGAGCCCTATGTTGTTGAGATGGTCAAACTCACCATCCTAGAAGATGCTAGTGATGCACCTGTCTCACTGAAGATTATCAGTAGCTTTGATTACTGGCTCTTAGAATTTTACAGTTGGAAGAGATCTTGGACTTAACTTATTTGATTTTTATATGATTTAAAGCTCCCTAAAATTTATGATGTAACTGATAAGTGTGTTTAACCTTTACTTAAAGACCTCCAATGAGGGTGAACCCATTACTATCTAAGACACTTCATTTTTGTATATTATGAATTATTAGGAAGTTTTTACTTATTTTGAGCCTAATTTTGTCTCTTGGCAACTTCTGCCTTCCCTTTTCCCCTTTCCACAGTACAGTCTTCAAATTCTATAAGACACCTATTCTGTCTCCTCCACAGTTTGATTTGATTAACTGCTGTCTCCACATTGACAGAAACCAAGAATTTCATTTGCAGAATTAAAAATAAAAAAGTTTGTGAACATTTCTGTCCCAAAAGAACCTGTTTGAAAAATCTCAACCTATCTTTAAATTGCATAGGCTATTTATTAAGAATAGAGAAAAGACTGATTGGATAAGGAAAAACACTTTTATCAAGTTCAGTCAATTAAGCAATTGATTTAATATCAGTTTAAAATATTTTAATATTATCTGCATAAAACAAAAACTAGTCAAAATCGACCTTTTCTCTTTATAGGAAGAGATCTCAACTCCTGTGACTTTTTTCTTATGAGCACAAAGAAGGGATTTATGGTGTCTTTCTCTTCCTATAAATTCTTTATTCTCCATCACCAGTATTTCAATTCAGGATGAAAGTTCATGCTTCTGAATTCTCCCACTTTCACCAAAAATCCGCAATATTAAAAATAGAATCCAAAATGTTTCAGGTGGATAAGACTTGGTCTCCTTATTGAAGGGAATCATAATATTGCAAATTTTAAAATATATCTACATATATTCATATACATATATATGCTAATAGCTCTGAAGACCTCTTTCAGAGAAAGTTATTTGAGTCAAATCAATAGACATTTGCTGCTTTGGCATTATAATTAAGTGAAATGGAATGTTGAGTCTGGATCGAAAAAGATTTGAAGCTTCTGGATCACCTGCCGATAATATGGAAGACTAAACATTTTCTCTGATTCTCTTGATTTTTCAGATAATTCAGGATCATTATTTAAATTGTATTTATTTTATTCTGATCTTATGAAATAAAAAAGTTTTCCACAACAAAGTTGAATAGAAAAAAAGTATTTGAAACTATAAATTACATATAATATAAATTATATAATAAATTTCTCACATAACTTTCTTTCCACCCTTGTTTTCCCTCTCATAGACATGGCTGTTAGACACAAATGTGAATAAATATATAAACCATTCTATATATACATTTATCATTTTTACCATATTTATACATTTATCTGTTCTTTTTCTGGATGCAGACTGTTTCTTCATATGTCCTTTAAAATAGTTAATTTGGATATTTATAAGAGTCAAAATAACTCAGTCAAATAAGATTCTAAATATTCAAATAATGCGGGAGCAGCTAGGTGGTGCAGTGGATAGAGCACCGGCCCTGGAGTCAGGAGGACCTGAGTTCAAATTTGACCTCAGACCCTTAATAATTATCTAGCTGTGTGGCCTTGGGCAAGTCACTTAACCCCATTGCCTTGCAAAAAAAAATATTCAAATAATGTTCTTAAAATAATATTGTTGTTACTGGGTACATTATTTTGTTGCTTTTGCTCCTTTTACTCTTCTCTGTTTCCTTCATCTATCCATGTTTTTCTAAGATTACTGAATTTATCATTTCTTATAGCACAATAGTATTCCATGACAACCATATTACATATAAAAGATAAAGTGATTCCATGTATCTCCAATGTCTAGGACAATAAAAACCCAATAAAGGTAAAAGTCCAATCATGTAAAAAACAGACAAATCTAAAATCTATTTCCTAAGGGGTATCTTCAAACATCCCCTTCCTCATTCCACTATACTCTGTCAGGGCTTGTATAAACTGGGGCCTGGATTTGCTACAAAATTTGACTCTACCTATTTCTCCTTTTAGTACCAGCAAAACTAGAAAGCAAAGGTTTATTCTAGTTTGTCCTGGCTCACCGCCCCACCCCCTACCCCCAGCTTGGACAGCAGCAGGATGCTATTCTATATTGCAATAAAGATCAGCCCTAGGTTACTGGAGTAGAACACATATGTGATTGTGTGGCACTCCAATGAACTTGGGGGACAATATATAGCATCTTCCTGGGGCCGGGTCTGTCCCATTCTACCACAGTCACACGGGGGAGAAGGTGAACATAAGCAATGTGAATACCGCATAAAGTGAAGAGGCCAAGGCAGCTATGGGGTCTACTCCATCAAAAAAAGAAAAACAGTGGCAACTAAGGAAGAAAGAACCCCAAATTTCCAAACATAGCAGGAGGAAGCAAACTTCCTTAAAGACCTTTAGTATAAACAGATAAACCAACAAAGAAGGTATCAATAACAGAAGGGATTATGAACTCCATAATATTGTAGAAGAGGTGCTTTGGTGGTAAGAATTATGGAGAGCCCAAGGCTCTTTCTTGGTGAGTGAAGTTTTTATTGATGCAAAGAGCAAAGCAGAAACACATAGGGTCAAGGACTATTGAGACTGGGAGTGGTGGGTTTTTTAATGGACTTGAAAGAAGGCAGAAAAGGAAAACTCCTCCTTAAGGGAGGAGTTGGGGATGGAAGTTTGGCCTGGGGCAGGGGCTGGAGGCTGGAAGGTGAGTGTCCAGCTCTAGTTCCTGGACACACCATCAGCTGCATAATGGGAAACTCACAATTTACATATTAATGACATATTAATAAGTCTTCAAGGATCAAAAAGGTTACTTGTGGTCAGACTTGATAATAACTGTTCTTGAACTGGTCAAGGGAAAGTGCCTTGATTGCAAAAGCTTAGGAAGTTGATTAGATTGTCATTTTCAGACAATGAGGGGATGGAATGTCACTAAGCACACATCAGGCTTGGCGTGTTTCTAGCTGCTGTTTCTAACAACACGCTACTCAGGAGAGGACTGGGGGTATTTCTAGCTGTAAGCTGCCATACTTTCAGAATGCAGTGATGATACTCCTTCAGGTATTGATTCATTTTCTTTTTTTTCTTGAAATATTTATTCATAAATATCTAGATTCATCATTATGCTAAAGCTCTAAGTAATTTCATTTCCATTGTGGCAGACTTTCTAGACATGTAGCATTGTAAAGTAATCAAAATGAATAGAATGGTGGTCCCAGAGTCAGGAAAGTTATCTTCCTGAATTCAAATCTGGCCTCAAATACTAGCTATGTGACTTTGGGCAAGTCACTTAAAATTATTTGCCTCAGTTTCCTCATCCATAAAATGAACTGGAGAAGGAAATGGAAAATTACTCCAGTATCATTGCCAAGAAGACCCCAAATGTATCCTGAAGAGTTGCATATAATTTAATTGAACAACAAAAGTGCTTAGAATCAGAAGAGAGTTATATTCAAGTCCTTTTTTGAATGCTTCCTAGCAATGTGACAACTTCTCTGAACTGTATTTTCCATAATTATAAAGTTGAGATAATGATAACATCCTCTACCACAGGAGGTTGTTAGGAGAAAATTCCATTTAGCAAGGATTTATGAAGGATCTACTAAGTGCCAGAAACTGTCCTTGGTCCTGAGAGATGATGAATAAAACCAAGCTCCATAGTCCAAGCCCTCAAGAAGTTTACATTCTATCTAATGTCTATAAGTCATGCTTGAACTTTATATATATATATATATATATATATATATATATATATATATGTATATATATATATATATAAAACTATGAATAAATTATGCTTGATCTATATCTATATCTATAGATGGTCAAATTTTATTACAGCACAAAGTGGTGACATCCCATGCATAAATTATAATCAATTAAGAGTAACTAATGACAGTAATTAGGAAGATGATAATCTCTTATAGTGATGTAATGGCTTTCAGTTTTCAAAGCTTTTTTCCCATACCTTTAGGTGTATGTATTTATACATACATACATACATATATATATATATATGAAATATAGGAATATATGCTTTTATAATGTAAAAATGAGGTTTTAGAGAATTTAGGTGATTTGACAAAGCCTGCACATCCAGGTAAGAAAACTGGGACAGGAAATGTTCTGATTTCTAATGTACTGTTTTCCACTCACCCCTCTCTCACCACACACACACCCATTGCCTCTAAAAAGGATAAAATCTCAAAGGATCCCAGGCCTTAATATCAAGAAGAAAGGGCAGACAATGTTTTCTCAGCTGGTCTGCAGTCAGCAGATGAAGTGGGGGAGATTGGGTACACTCCTATTCAAAGGGAAAAAAATAAAAACATCTCCCAAGAACAGACTTATAGTCCTTCTAAGTCGAAGTGGCAAAGTTGAAGTTTTAAGTTATAAGCAGAAGTTAAAAGTTTAAAGTCAAAGGGTGTCACTGAACTCACGATTTTATAGTCAAAAGAGATCATGCCAACCAGCAATTTGTTGAATTGAATTGTTCTTATTTGTCAAAGCAAGAAACTGAGACCCAGAGAGGTGAAGGGGATTAACCAAAATCACTCAAACACAGTCTTTTGACTTCTGGTCCACAGTTCACTAATTCTCATCTGTGGTGTCCTGTTTCATTGGTTTGTTTCCTGTTTCATGTGGAGCCAAGATGCTTAGTGGTTCATTGGAGAAAATGTAGGTTGCAGAGTCAGAGGACTGTGGTTCATAATTTAGCTCTTTTGCTTGGGAACTTGGTGAATTTGAATAAATCACTCAGTCTCAATTTTCTTAGCTATTTTCCCCCCTAAAAGGCAAGTTCCTTGAAGGCAAGGACTGTTTCATCTTTGTGTTTCTAATCCCAGTGCCTAACATTGTACAGATGAACTTTAAGTATATAAGTAATTATAAATAATTATTTTAAAAATTCTTATTGTAAACGAGAGGGTTCAATTAAATGGCCCCTAAGGTATCTTTCTGTCATAGATGTATATGAGGGCTAAAGGCAAATGTCAATAGAGTTCAGGAAAAATTATTATATTATTTTAATTTCTGTATCCCATTGTTAAATAACTAATTAACCAGAAAGCATCTATTAGTCACAACTACATATTCCAGGCATTGTTCTGGGAAATGGGTTTAGAAAGACAAAGAATTAGATAATCTTTCCCTTACATCATCGTCATTGCTGTCATCATCATCATTATTATTCATGTAGGCATCATGGTCATCATCATTATTCTTACTGACCCATTCCAAATGTTCACATGGACTATTTATGCCCATCCTGTGGAAGAGCATTTGCAGGCTCAGATTTATCTGATCAGTCACAGTTCATACACATTTGCAACTTAACTCTAAAATAGTGATGCCATTTTGAGAACAAATGACAATACCAACCATTCTTATAGAAAAGATGAATAAGATAGTAATTATGATGATGATGATATATAAAGCATTCATATTATTAAGATTTGCTTAACACTCTACAGACATTGTGTTTTTTTTTTTGCCAAAATACTCAAAAATGTAAAAAGGGAAAGTTAAGGAGCAGAATGTAGGAGACTTGAATTTGGATCTCATGACTATCCATGAATGAGTTAAACTGAGAAAATCCTTGTCTTCAATTTTCTCCTCTGATAAAATGAGCAGGTCAGCATGGACAGTCTTCAAAGATTTTCCTTGTTTTGAACAGTTTTAATGAATATTTTATGAAATGTTGACCCTCAGGCCTACCCATCTTTAGGTCACTTCCAGGCAGGGCTTGAGCTGGGGCAGGGGCACAGAATCTCAATCATACCTCACCTTTAAACACCAACACAACACAATCAGAGGGAAGTGGGGAACAAGTGCAGAGTTACATTCAGTTAAAGCTTTGGGGCTGCTAATACCATTCTTTTCCCTTTTTTTACTAGTCTCACTTTTCATTTGTTCCCAGAAACATATTTTGACAAAACTTGTGAATTCTTACAATAACCCTGAGTCAGAATAGAGTCCAGAGCCTTCTAACTGAGGAATATATTGAGGTTGAGAAAACAATAGTCATTTCAATGGTTTTCCATTAAGCACTTTGCAAAGTTTTGTCTTAGTTGAAGAGAATGGACACTTATTAAGTGTTAACTGCATTCTAGGCCTTGTGCTAAACACTTTTTAGAAATATCGTCTCAGTAGACCCTCTCAGGAACCCTGTGAGAGAGACAGTCTTAGAATTATTGCTTATTGGTCGTTTAATTATAGAGTAGAAAACTAACATCCAGAGGTGGAGGGATGTGACATATTTGAATTTACTCATGAAGCAAGTAGCAAAAGGGGTTTGACCCTGTATCCTCTGAGTCCAAATCCAAGACTTCCTTCCTCTCTCCTCCATGATCATTCTCAGATTTGGAGTCAGATAATGAGATTTGGATTCTGTCTTTGTCACTTAAAACCAGTAAGATTTTGAACAAATTCCTGAGACTCGATGATGCCTTTTCTTGGAATCAGAGCATAAATATTGCAACACTATTTTCTTTCAATCACCATGCATCTTTCATCTTTTGGGTCACTTGAAATGTCATTGCTTTAAATTATGAGATTGATAGGTAATATGCCCTATGAACCATATTGACATAGTATTTTGAAATATTTTGAGAGGCTAGAATCCTGGACTGAATTGAGAACATTGAAATTAAATATGGAACAATGAAGCTTTATATTTGACTTGAAAAATTAACTTCACAACTGTAAATGTAGTGGAGATGGGGCTAGATAATATTTTGTCTGAAAAAAGTCTTTTGTGGACTAAAAGGTCATTATTATCATCTTCTTCTCTTGGAGAGCCTCTTCTCCCTAAATTTTTGTGATACTGCTTTCCCTTTCTTCCTGGTTCTCCTTTGACCTATTAGACCATGTTTTTATGTTCTTTGCTGCTTATTTCTAGCATGATCAAGAGCCATGGATGTCTTTAAAGATCTACCCCACATCTCTTTTGTTCTCTTTTGCTCTGGGCTTTCTCACCTGGCGATCACATCAGCTTCCATGGGGGGGGGGGGTCAGTTATCTTCTCTATGAAGATGATTTCCAACTCAATATATTTCAAATCTAGTCTTTCTCTTGAACAAGAATCCTGCATCATTACCAGCTACCCTTTAGATACTTTGAATTATATGTCCTATCAGCATCTCAACTCATTACTATTTCCCCCTAATCCTACCCTCTGATCTTCCCTCTTATTTAGGGAACTGCTATCCTCCAAGCTACCAAAGTGGAAAACTCGGTGCCAGTCATCCTTGACTCCACACTCTCACTTAGTCCATATATGCGATACATTACTAAATCTTGATAGTTTTACACAACATCCCTTTCTTTTTTGTTCATGCAGTCACTCCCTGACTTAAGGTCCTTATTGGGACTTCTCACCTGAACTATTGCATTAACCTTCTAATTGTTCATTCTGGTTTATTTTTTCCCAATCTTATCCATCCTATATTCATCTGCCAATATAGTTTTTCCAAAATAGAGGTCTGATCCAGTGCCTTAAGAGTCGCCATGTAATCCTCTCACCTTTGCTCCATATAGTAAATGTCACGGCTCTGTGTTCTGTCAAGGATCAAAAATAAACTCCTTTGTGCTGAATTTAAAGCCACGCATTGAAGGTTTCCCTTTTGTATTTCTATTGGGCAATAGTCAGGTCTTAATAAATTCTTGCCTATTGATTGGTTTACTGGCATGTCACATCACCAAACATTATTGCACAGACTCTGTAGGTAGATATTATGCTAATTGAGACAATGAGAAGAGATGAGGAAATAAAGATTGGGCTGCATCATTTAGATTTTAGATTGCTTACGGCAACGAAAGTCTATTTAAAAAATAATTGTTCTGTCATCTAGACCAAGTTGCCCCTTTTTGATTTTGTATGGCAGAATGCAATTTCCACGTCTATGTGGAATACATTGAGAATAGAAAGCTTGGAGTCCAACGGTAATGTTTCCACCACCACCATTAATGAATCATAAACATCTATCAGAAAGCCAGTCAATCTGTTGCATTTTCTGTCCATTTATTGTTCTGTGGTGTCTTATAAAGATTCATTTAAAATGGTCTGATTTTGACAGACTTAATATCAAGATCTGTGAAGGATTTTTTTTCTTTTTAAAGGCTATATTTATTGTTTAGATTTTTACTTTTTCTCAAGCAATCCTCAAACCCCATAGATCCTTGTGTGGGAAGGACCTAGATGATGCAGTGGATAGAACACTGGACCTGGAATGAAGAAGACAAGTTCAAATGGAGTTTCAGGTACTCACTAGATGTGTGACCCTGAGCAAGATTTTTTTAAAAATTTTATTTATTTAAGGCAATGGGGTTGAATGTCTTGACCAAGGTCACAGAGCTAGACAATTATTAAGTGTCTGAGACCAAATTTGAACTCAGATCCTCCTGACTCCAGGCTGTGTGCTCTGTCCACCACCTAGCTGACCCTGAGCAAGATTTTAATATCTGTCTGACTCAGTTTCTGTAAAATAGGGATATTAACAGCACATACATCCCAAGGCTATTATGCAGAACAAATGAGATAGTTGTAAAACATTTAACACAGTGTCTAACATATATTAGACATTAATAAAAGTTTGCTGATTGATTGATCTCCTTTATGTTTTTATATTTATTGTGCTTTTATTTCTTCTGATTTTGATAAGATTGTTGTCTATCAATTCACTCCAACTTTTCCATATTTAAATGACTTCTGTATATTTTTTATAACCCATACATTAATTCATTTATCACAATTTACACAACCATTCTCTAAATGAAGATCATTAAATTTCTGTATGTTCTTTTTTTCTTTTAAAACAATGGAATGAGTGCTGCAATCATATCATAGTATAAAGAAGTCTTTATCTTTCATCTTTGACTTCAATGGGGTATATGCCTAAATTTGGGATCTTGGGGTCAGAGTACAAAAATATTAGTGCCTTTTGCAAAATTATAATTCATTTTCCAGAATAGTCAAGAAAGGGGCAGCTAGTTGGCACAATGGATAGAGCACTGGCCCTGGAGTCAGGAGGGCCTGAGTTCAAATTTGCACTCAGACATTTAATAATTATCTAGCTGGGTGACCTTGGGGAGGTCACTTAACCCCATTGTCTTAAATAAATAAAATTTAAAATAGAATCAGAATAATCAAGAAGTCATAATGTCATCATTATTTCTATCTTTCCCTACGCCTTCTAACATATACCATTTCTGTTTTATTATCATCTTTGCTAATTACAAGGATATGCAGTAAAATTTCAGTCATTTTAATTTTAATTTACTTTTTAGTGATCAGAGCAATATTTCATATGGAATTTGTTGTTTTGCTTTTAAAAACTATTCATATTTTTAACTACATGTCTAATTGAGATTGGCTTGTTGAGGTTATATATTTTAAATTAATTCCTTATGTATTGAGTATGTCATATTATTTATCAGAAAAATGTAACTGCCTATTTTCTCATTTAGTAGTTTCGCTTCTTATTTTAGTTGCACTGATTTTGTTCAAGAAAAGTCTTTTAGATTTTATGTAATCTAAGTGGTCTAGTCCATCTTCTCTGATTACCTCTATCTCATCTCTGGTTAAGATTTTTTTACTTAGCCATTATCATGAGAGGCACTTCCTCATCTCTAATGTTGATGATGATGGTGATGATGAGGATGATAATCTAGATAAGCCAGATGCTGTGTTAAGTATTTTTATAAGAATTATCTCATTTGATCCTCACAATGACTCTGAGAAGAAGGTACTATTATTATCCTTATTTCACAATCGAGGAATCTGGGGCAGACAGAAATTACGTGACTTGTCAAAAGTTACACAGCCAGTAAGTAACAGACACTGAATTTGAATTTAAGTTTTCCTGAGTCCAGACCCAGTCTTCTATCCACTGTGATAAATCTGTGGATCCTGGAGGTTCTTCCCCCAATACCTATATATATTGGCAAGTTAACTCATGGCAAGATCCCCAGAATAAGGTTAGTGATATCTCTCCTTATGGGTATCTCTAAGAGTTATCTTCTTTGTGAGTAGTTCTGGAAACTTGAGTCTCTTTCTCTTACCTGATTGGGAAACAATGTCCACTCATGGTCTGATCCCATTATCTTATATACAAGGAAGCCTTCATCTTCTCAGTTTTTTCCAACCCAGTTTATCCCTCCTCAGGTCTCCTAGTCTCCATTTGCTCCTGGGTGTTAAACTATATTGGTATTGGCCATGGTAAGGACACCTAATTACCTGTAACCCTGTTGCAGCTCAGACCTCTTGGCAATCCATCAGCTTCATCATCCTGGGCATCAGGGTCTTCAGGAATGATGATGATGATGATGATGATGATGATGATGATATATATACTATATATCAGCTTAACAGCTCTTTCTCTTGATCCAGAGATGTTCTTTAATTTAGATATTTATAATAGGAAAATAACATATTCATTCAAAATCATTCTTTAAACAACATGCTGTTATTGCATACAATGTTCACTTGGTTCTGATCACTGCTCTTCATTATTTCATAGACATCATTCCCTATTTTTCTATGATCATTGAGCTCCCCATTTCTCATAGTACAGTAGTAGTCCATCGCAACCATATACTACAACTTGTTCAACCATTCCCCACTTGGTGGGCAGTTCTTTGCCTCTTCAAAGAGGAATTTTCAAGGTGGGGATCCTTTCTAGGCTAATGGCCACCCTTACTCTATGAAATAAGCATAATAATTTGCCATATATCCATTTGGAAATGATTTTCTTTTTTATTTTAGGTTTTTTTCCAAGGCAAATGGGGTTAAGTGGCTTTCCCAAGGCCACACAGCTAGGTCATTATTAAGTGTCTGAGACCGGATTTGAACCCAGGTACTCCTGACTCCAGGGCCAGTGCTTTATCCACTACGCCACCTAGTCACCACTGATTTTCTTATTCTATATAGTGTTAGTATGTAAATCCATTTCCTTTTCAATTTCTTTCCTGTTTTCTTAGGTGATATTTCTTGAACTCTTCTGTCATTCCTCATCTGTTATGTTTTGGAAATCTACTCTAAAATGATATTCCCTTTGGATTTTCTCAATGTTCTACTGATGAGAACAGGTAAGGGTTTTATATGGGCTGGATTGGTTTCTAGGTCCTTTCACTCATCTTTTAGTTCTCTAATATAAATTAAATTCAATATAAATTCAACATTTACTAGAAGGGAGCAAACAGTCTGCTGTCTCTGGTAGGTGACAAGGACCTTTACAAATTTCTCATTTAATCTTCATGACAACCTTGTGATGCAGATGCAGTTATTTGCCCTATCTGAAGATGACAAAACTGAGGCAAATAGAAATGACATATCCAGGGTCATAAAGCTACTCAACATCTGATACTTAATTTGAACTCAGGTTTTCTTTACAAAAGACCCAGTGCTCCAATGTGCCACTAAGAAATGTCAGTTGGGTTATTATCTTTATTTTTTTCTACTTTTTTCTCAAGGGGTTGCTTATTCCCATGAAATAACAACTCTAGTCCCTATCCTTAATCCCTTTGTTAAGGATGGTTTAAGTAGCTTAAAAAGAATTGGTATAATTTGGCTCTTCTTGTAACTTTTAGCCTTTCTTCTAATTTGCTATTTTCTTTGATGTGGCCTTCCCTAGTCATTGATCTGAATTCATTCGGATGGGTTTTAGAGTCCTAAGAAGAATGTTCTGGAGAATATTTGGAGAAGGGTCATAAAGGACATCCTATGATGTTCAGCTGAAGGAACTTGAATCTGGGTGTCATTTAGCATGGAGAAGAGAAAACTCGAGAAACAGACTTGATAATCACATTCATATACTTGAAGGGCTGTAAATTGGAAAAGGAATCAGGTTTATTCCAATTGGATGAAGAAAGCAGAATCAGAAGGGAGAAGCCAAGAAAGACCGAGAGATGTTATCAGGGGGAAAATTCTACTGCTTAAGACAATTCCAGAGTGACTTGAGCTGCCTTGGGGAGGCATTCAAACAAGGATAACCATTTGCCAAATTCATAAATTGTAGGACTTCTCCTTTTGAAAGGTTCAAAAAGTTGAAACCTTCAGTACTCTTCCAGTTTTTTTAATTTCATGTTTCTGTGATTTTCCAAAAAAGGATCTATTCCTGCCTAGTCATCAAGTTATAATGTGCTATTCAAAAACCTTTTCTCATTTGTTTTATTTTTCTATTCATTTACCTTGATTTGCTTGTTTATTGCAATGTTCCCATTTTTAGTGACTGTACTTGAAGTAAATTGGATGGCCTTTAAAAGCAAATTGACTAAGTTCTCTGCATGAGATCAGTCTTGTGGGGGAAGGGGGACTCCAAAGGTGGGAATAGCAATTCAGAGTAAAAAAGGGAGCTTCATGTTTCAATCAAAATGTATTAAGCACCTTCCGTGTACAAGGAACCATGTCTTCAGGGAGTTTATAATCTAAGTGGAGGGGTAGATCACAGAATATTTTAGGGCTGTAGGACTTTTTCTGGGTCAAGTTTCCAGATCTCCAAAAAGCCTAAGGCCAGACCCTTGGATCATCAGAAAGGAAATGTGTCTGTCTATACATTCAGAGCACCCTCTTGTGGTATAAATATATACTATTTGCCCCCACTCCCCCACTCCCCCACTATACATTGGTTAATCTTGTGACTTGCTTATATTAAAGATTAAAGTCATATCTCATTGAATTTTATTCAGGTAGTATCCATACATATACCAATCTACCTGGAAAACTAAATGGACTTAATCTAATTTTCTGCACTACTCTTCAGTGCCTGCCATGTCCATTTCACTGAAGAAATTATTCATTTGTAGAACAAAGAATTTTCTGGTTCATTTCAAAGCCTTTGACCTCATTCTCTTCTTGCTCACAAACTTTTTTTACAATAGAATTTTTCCTCCTGTGCTCATTTTTGCACCTGCTAACTGAGCTTGAGGGGTTGTATAAAGAAAGCTTTGCTTAGAGGGAGCTAGGTATTGCAATAGTTGTAAAGTCAGGTCTGACTTTAAATCTGGCCTCAGGAACTTATTAATTATGTGACCCTGGTCAAATCATTTGACTTCTTTCTGTCTCAATTTCCTCAATTGTCAAATGGGGATAAAGATAGGACCTTCCAACCAGAGTGCCATAAAATAATACAAAGAACTCTGGCAACCTTAAAGTCTTCTAGAAATTCTCATTGTGAGTATTATTGTTAATAGAATATTTTTTCATAAACCTCTGCACTAGGATTTCCTTCATAAGGTGTTCTTATCTTCATATTGATGTTTGTTGATGTTTATTAGGAGAATCAGCAGGAGATGTTTGTCATCAAATAGGTTTCTTGGGGCGGCTAGGTGACATAGTGGATAAAGCACCGGGCCTGGAGTCAGGAGTACCTGGGTTCAAATCCGGTCTCAGACACTTAATAATTACCTAGCTGTGTGGCCTTGGGCAAGCCACTTAATCCCATTTGCCTTGAAAAAAAAACCTAAAAAAAGGTTTCTTGTAGTCAGTATGTATGTGGTGAAACCAATTCCACCAATGTCTTCATTTTCTTATAAGTGAACTCCGATTTAAAGTCATTCACAATATACCTTTAGCTGACATAGTCTTATTACATATAATTTTCATTCATATATTCTGTGGTCAATCAATCAAAATTTATGAAGTATCTTCTGTGTAGAAGGAACCATGTCTTCAGGGAATTTATAATCTTACTGGAGGGGGTTGATCACAGGATATTTTAGGCCTGTTGGATCAGAAGTTTTTGTCCTTCTCAGAGGTCAGCAAGGGTATTGTTTGGTTATCCACAAACCCCAAACCCCTTTAGTGGATAAGCCACACAGTGGCCTGGAAGGTTCCCAGAGAAGTGCTGCTGTATTCTCTATAGGCTACATCTGTATCTAATCTAAATCTACCTATCATCTGTATTTCTATATGTATATTTATATATCTATTAGATATAGAGATGAGTTGATGTAGAAAAACTACAGGCTAATATACAGCCTATGTATATCACATATATCCATATTTGTCAAATGTGATCTGGCTTATGTAACCATATCTATTACTTATATAAATATATGTTATGTATTTATATATATATATATATATATATATATATGTTAGATGTATATGTGGCCATATATGTAAATACACACACAGTGTGTGTCTCTAGTCTCTTTGTATATTCTATATATTCTCTGATATTCTAAAACATGCAGAAATTTCAGATCTTTGGCCAAGTCAGCAGGATACCATCTAGACGTTCCAGATCCGTTGTTCTAGCTTGCCTTTTGCTTTGTTTTTAAAGAAGGCTACCATGGAACTCATGCATCTTTTTCATGGTCTTACTGACCCCAGAAGTCATTTCCTTTGATTTACTCAAAAATAAAGACATAAGATTTGTCCTCTGCACATTGAGGCAGTCGCTGCCTCTCATTCTCTGAACCTCGACATTGTCTTTCAACAGAATTTGTTATGGAAAACACTTACTGGGAAACTGCTCCTTTGCCCTAGTTCTACTCCTTCCTGAATCCTCTTCCAGACGCAGTGACAGAATGATAGGTTTAGAAAATGAGAACAATTACTCTGAACTGTCCTGTACCAAGAATCTCCTCTATTTTATGATTAATGAGTGATTATTCAGGCAGTGATCAAAGACCTTTAGTAATGGGGCCTCCCTGCTTCTCAAAGAAGCCCACTCTACTTCAGGAGAATGTAAACGGGGGTTGAAAATTGACTGTTATTTTGAAATTTGTGGTTTGGATGGGGAACTGTTTGCAGCCTTGAGAGTGATTTGGGACTAGCAAGATCTCTGAAGCAGGAAGAATTGAGTAATATCCCAGAGATCATAAATATGAACAACAGAGATAATAGAGGAAGAAGGACAATCTCACAAGTGAGCCAGAAGCAATTTTAGACACAGAGACAACAGGCAAAAGAAGAAAAGGAGAGAAAATATGCACTTATCTAAATATATATACTGAAGGAGGAATGCCTGCAGTCTCCCTGTCTGTCTCTGCCTCTCTGTCTCTCTGTCTCTCTGTCTCTCTCTCTCTCTCCCTCTCTCTCTCTTTTTCCATACATATATACAGAATTCTTTTTTATATATGTCATTTTCTATATCCATTTGCATAGATTTAGGAAAAAGAAACAATCTATTACTATTATTATGACTACCACTACAACCACCAGGACTATTACTACTCCACTACAAGTATGACTACTACTGCTACTACTGCTCCTACTATTACTACTACCACTACCACCACCACCACTACTACTACTACTACTACTACTACTACTACTACTACTACTACTATCACTACTACTGCTGCTACTACTATCACCACTACTACTCCTTATATTTATGGTCTACACATTTATCATCTGTATTTATGGTCTGCTTTAAAATATTCTTATTTTTATTCACATATGTGTACATTGACAAATATTCCAAGGAAATCAAAGATAGAAGACAATTCTTACACAGGCACATATAGACAGTCCAAGCAATGTTTTTTGAAGTATAAGAAGTGAACACCAAGGAGATATTGATCAGATAGAGGATAGATGAACAAGTTTTGGTACATGAATGCAAAGGACTATTATTGTGTATTAAGAAATGGAAAATATGAGGAATACAGAGAAGCCTGGAAAGAAGTGACCTGATGCTGAGTAAAATAGCCAGAAACAGGACAATATACACAATGACAGTAACAATCTAACTTAAAAAAATGCCAAAAAAATGAAACTAAATGCAATGTAATTATAAAAACCAAGCTTGGTAATGAAGACATGGAGGGAAAATATACTTCCTTTCTTTGCAGAAGTGGGAAATGATTGATGTAAGATACTGCATAGTCTATCCTCTCAGTTATACATTCATTAGTTTGATATTTTATTTTTCCTCTATCTTAAACCTTTATTTCAAAGGAAAGGATGCATAATAAAGATGCATTTGGATATGAAGGCAATATAAAAACCAAAGATAAAAAAAAGAAATTTGGAAAAACCCAAATAACAGGAGAACTGGTTAGAAAGGTAAAACTTAGAAAAGGAAATGGTTTTAGTGGAAAAATAATAAGTTTTATGTTGAATTTGAAAAATTTCTGGAATATCCGGTTTAAATGCTGAAGAATCTTTTGATAATGAAAGACTAGAGATCAGGAGACCTGTGGTACTTATATAGATCTACAGATTGAAGGGTCATTTTGTTGAAAGAATAATGGAACCCATGGTTACAGATGCAATCACTATGTGAAGAAAAACATAGAGAGAGAGAGAGAAAGAAGAGGATCTAGTATAGACCAGGTGGTCATCCAAGGTGAGTGGGTATGATTTATATAAGAAATCAGATAAGCAAGCTAAAGAGTGATTGGACAGCTTGTTATCAAACCAGGAAGACAAAAATGCCATGACAACCCAGGGAAGAGATTATCCAGGAGGGGAAGGCATTTTATTAGCAGTTGCAGAGTGGTCAAGAAAAATGAGGGCTAAGAAAAAGCCATTTCATTTGGAAATCAGAAACTTTGAGGAGGTCAGTTTTAGCTGAATGAGAGGTTTTAAGCTAGACTGTAGAGGACATGGAAGAAAATGGGGTGAATGCAGAGTGCAGATGGTTTTCTCAAGGAGTAAAGGAGAGTTAAAGGAAGATAACCGATGAGAACAGAATTCATTAACAGTTTAACATATATATGTTTGTGTATGTGTGGGTCTATTTGTTTGTAAGAGAATATTTTTCTTTCTTTTTTTGAGAGGTGGGATTGGGAGGAGGGAGAAGGGAGTGAAGGTGGATTTTTACTTTGACAAAAGTAAAATGTAATTATAAAATAAGAAAAAGGAAAACATTGACAATTGCTAGAAGAGGAGTGGCCTAGGTTCTATTCTCAGACCTTTTACTTCCTCTTTTTTATAATTTTCCTTTATTCAAGACATAGTATTGTGTGAGGAAACTAGGAGGCAAAGTGGATTTAGCACCAGGTAGGAGTCAGGTGGACCTGACCTCAGACACTTACTTGCTATGTGACCCTAGACAAGTCACTTAACCCTGACTGACTAAAAAAGATTACTCTTTTACAGAGATTCTGCTGAAATGTAGGCATTTCAGGTTTTTTCATCTGTAAAATGAGAATGTTCTATAAAATCACCCCTGAGTTTCATTTTATTCTTAATATAGTATCCTAAGATCTCATCAATGGGGCCCCAATTCCATTACCATCTTGCCTATTCTTTCTGGATTTTCTGTGGGTTTTTGCTTTTGGATTCCCAGGAATATGACATCCAGTCTTCAGAATATGCTTGGGGCCTTCCTACTTTCTTTGGTCATTTGAATGACACCATTGGAGTATTCCAACTGTTCATTTATTGCCCTTTTCTCTTCCCAGGCAACTAGTTCATCTTTGCAGTACATGCATTTATTTCCTTGAGGTTATCCATTATACCTTTTCTTTTCCATCATTCTTTCTGTTGCAGTGAGTAGATGCTCACCCTCTATCTCTCTATTGCCCTCTAAATGAATTTCAATTGTGATTTTTCAGAGACTTATCATCCATAGAATGCAGAGATTCTATGACATCTCTTAAATAAATGGAGACACCCTGGGGATCAATAAAATCAGCCTTGGGAATCTCCCTCTCTAGGGAAATTGAGATTTGGGTTATTTTTTTCCCTTTCTGGGCCTAGCTTCCTGGTGCTTGTTCCTATACTCATGGAGTCTAATGAATGGAAATTTCAAGCCTTCAGGGTCACATTTTACCAGAATCACAGAAGCTCAGAGCTGGAAGGGAATTCCCTCCACAACATTCTTTCTCAAAGTTGAATTGATTTGTTGGTCAAAGGAAGTTGGCCTAAGGGGAAGTTGGCATTTAGTCAAACCTTTGTCCACTTGTTAGGAGCCTGTTGGCTGAGCAATCCTTGGTAATGTCAAAAATTCATCTGATCCCTTCAAGATGTTTGGAAAAAGGATGATAATGAATAATATCCCTCTCCTTTCGCCCCCACCCTAATTTTCATCCATACCAACTCAGCAGTGTTCAGTCATTTTTGAAGTCACCTCCAACTCTTGATCCCATTTGGAGTTTTCTTGGCAAAGACACTGGAATGGTTTGCCATCTCCTTCTCTAGTCCCTTTTACAAATGAGGAAACTGAAGCAGAAAAGGTTAAGTGACTTGTCCAGGGTCACACAACTAGAAAGTGTCTGAGTCCAGATTTGAACTCAGCCTTTGGGATAAGACAGAGACCATACCTGTGATTCCACTAATATGTCTTTCATTTGGAAAAACTCCCTCTACCAATGTGGAGCAAAATGAGTTTAAAATGGATTCAATATTATTGAAACATTTTCTTGGCAATATTTTAGACAGATCACTGAGAGGATAAGAACTTTCCTAGGGTCACACAGTTAAGTATATGTTTTACAGGTAAGATTTCAATCCACATCTTACAGGACCTAAGACCAAGCTTCCATTCACTAAGCCATCATGCTACAAAGGCAAAAAATGGAAAGAATATAATAAAACCTGAGATCCAGTTGAGGAGCTTTTGTTTGATTTTGTTTGTTTTTGGTTGTTAATAAGGCAGGACTCCTTTGACTGAAAACAGATTTGTTGCTTGAGAAGGAAGGTCATGGTTTGTGAATATCAATTACATGCTTGGAATAGTCTTTTTTTAAAGGACCCATTTGATTGATAGAGGAAGCAACTGAGTCAGAGAAGATCAACTCATCAACAGCAAGTTGCTAGTCTTCAAATCTAAACCATCTCTCTAGGGAAATTTTACCCATTATTCCTGGTTCTTCCCTCCTTTGGACAGGGAGTGGAACATGGCTAATCCATTTTCCAAGTGGCACAAACTCTTCAAATCTTTGAAACTCTTAAAGATTCAACCTACTCTGGGATGACATTATTCTCTCTGAATGTTCTTTATCAATCAATCGATAAGTATTTAAGTGCCTGCTAGTACTAGATTCTAGGGGCTGGCAAAAACATAAAAATGACATAGGCCCCATCTTTCAATTTGCATCCTCCTGAGAAATAAATACATACACAAATGAATATATGAAAGCATACAGAAAACAAAGTCAAAATCATTTTTTTGTGATGAGGTGGTAGGTCCTAGATTTGGGGGATCAAAAATGACCACAGATAGGAGTCAGGAAGCTGAACTGAAGTTGAAGACTCTGGGAAATATCAAAATATTGACACTTTCCCTACTGACCTTATAGAACTGATGCAGGTCAAGAGGTTTGTACTCCATACACTAAAATGCCAGATATGATTATAATTGTTATAATTATGTTCATTATTATAACAGATGATTCAGGTCCTCCAATATGGAGATCTTGAAGGTCAAGCCTGAGTTATACAATGGGAGATGTTTAAGTCAGTTATGTAAGACCTGACAGGATTTATCAACTTTTAGGGCTTGGTCCAAATAATTTGCTCTTTATTTAGAAAAATATCATTATCGTTTTTGTTATTTCTGTTGTTGTGTTTAATTTAACAAACACTGAAAAGAGAGGACATTTCCACTCTAGCCTGAATCACCTCTCTCTGAGCTAAGCTGCTACATATTCCCTAAACTGTTCCAGAATGTAACCCTTTGGGGTTGGGATCCTTTTTTCTTATTTACTCTCATAAAGCCCCATTGGCTGTGTTTCTCCCATTGTTAGGTGTCAGTCACTAGCAGCCCAGTTTGATCCCACCACTTAATGGTGAATAGCTTTTACAAAAATGTATTTACCTTAAAATAGAGTGGGAATTCCCTCTTTCCTCAATACCTCAGAGGACTTACTCTGCTCAATCACATCTCTGTCTCTGGAAAAGGAAGTTCATAATTGAACTCAGTTCCAACATAGCTCATCTACAAAGGCCTTTTCTCTGTTGAATGTGTTCTTGTCTCAACTACCATTGGGTTTTACCATGATGCCTTACTCTGCAGGCTGTAATGGCTGCACAATCCATCATAAATTCCTACTTCTGGATTACTAAAGTTCATTTTCCTGACTTTTCAAAACTTTTCAGATTGAAGACTCCATTCCCTGTATCCAAAGTTGAAAAGAATAAACCAAAGCTTCTTTCTTGGAGTTACATAGCCTCAGAAAGAAATAAAAGGTCCCAAGATCTTTCCCCTTATAGTACAATCTGTTCCTGGATGCTAGGAACTAAGGAATCATGGACTACAGTTAGAAGATTGAATGATACTGTGACTGATGTTGACAGGTCTTTATGAATAACACTGATGCCATCAGAGTGCCTCTACTTCATGAAATGGTTTGTCAAATGGAATTAGTTACCCAATGTGTGGTTGCACAATGACAGATGGAATTACTTACACAGTGTCCACACATTCTCCACAATCAATCCAATATACTTTCCTTACCTAGAAACATAATTCTTCGGGAAGCAAGCCGATTAAGGTTCTCTGAATGGATGAGATGCATCAACTAAGCAAGTTAATGAGCATCTGATCATAAGGCAGACCCCCATTACACATGTACAACCTCATACAATGGAAAAGAAACCGATGATTATAGGTGAAGTAATCAATCTTTACTAGTTTGTTTTTCAAAAAAATTCAAATAAGAAGTTCAACCTGTCACTTTCAACGCTGTCCTGCTTGTCTGCATTTCCCTTTGAATTCCCTTCTGTTTGTTTCTCTGCATTGAAAAAATTCTCCTATGTCTCTTTTTTACATTTTCTTTTTTTAAATACCATCTCTAGCTCCTCTTTTCCTCAAGTCTCCTCCCTGTAAAAGAAGAAAAATAATCCATGTAAGAAAACTGCAGTCTCACAAAAAAATTCATACTTTTTTCTAGTTTTCATGTCTAAGAAATATTTCTCTTTCTGAACCTTGTTTCCATCCCCTCTCTTTAAGGTGGTGGCTTACATGCTTTATCATCAGTCATCTGGAGATATATTTTGCTGTTGCAATGGTTACATATTTCAAATCTTTCCAAGTTATTTCAGTACAATACTGTTGTATATTCTCCTAGTTCCAATCACTTTGCTATGGATCAGTTCCTATATATCTTCCCACAATTCTCTGAAATCACACATTTCATTATTTATTAGAATAATATTACATTATATTAGTATGCGTAATTTCATAGCCATTACCAAATTAGTATGTAACTGTCCTCCCCCTCCTTTGTTTCTAGTTTTTGATTTGCAGCATGGACAGTTTCTATAAATAACATTTGCTTATATAAATTTTTCCCCCCTTCCTTTGAATCTCTTTATTAGTCTAATAGTGGTATAGGCCTAATATCATTTCTAGTTCAAAGAATATGCAAAGTCTGCCTTGTGGTCAAGTCAAATCAGTTTCACCCAAAGTCTACCTCAAAGTCCCTTCAACAATGTTCATTTTCCTTTTCTATCATCTTTGCTCATCTGATACGCATGAGGAGAAACCTCAGAAT
The DNA here is from genome assembly GCF_037893015.1 of Macrotis lagotis. Taxonomy (NCBI): domain Eukaryota; kingdom Metazoa; phylum Chordata; class Mammalia; order Peramelemorphia; family Peramelidae; genus Macrotis; species Macrotis lagotis. The sequence continues at coordinate 19,422,395 of NC_133658.1, read as the reverse complement.
TGTTTTAATTTTCATCTCTTTAATAAGGAATGATTTTGATCTTTGCTTTTCATTTGAATGTTGATTTCTTAGATTTCTTCTAGATGGTTCGAACTTTCATTGAAAATAATACTAATACTGTTTGTCCTTCATTCTTGAAGAAGACCATGGCCTCAGGGAGGTGATGCCATGACAAGCACACGGATTGGATTTGAGTGAGGGATGGCTGTGCTAAGTCACCAGTCTCACTTTCTCCTCCAGAGTCATCTGGGTCCGGTGGCCATAGAGGAAATAGCCCTCAATACATTGAAAATGAAGGATGATTGTGAGAGACAACTATGATATAGATAGAAATCCTGAAGTCAGGGAGAACAAGTCTTGCCTCTGACTAGTATTGGCTGTTAGGACCCTTGGAAAGTCAATAAACATCTTAGTCAATTCCTGGGAACTTGAAATTGCTGAGTAAGTCCTATTCTGCTTAGATGGGGGGGTGTATGCTGACTAAGAGCTTCCTTCACTGATAAAATGAAAGGTCTGAGGCAGAGAGAGAGAGAGACAGAGAGACAGAGAGAGACAGAGAGAGACAGAGAGAGAGACAAAGAGAGAGACAGAGAGAGACAGAGAGAGACAGAGACAGAGAGACAGACAGAGAGAGAGAGAGAGAGACAGAGAGAGAGAGAGACAGAGACAGAGACAGAGAGAGAGACAGACAGACAGAGACAGAGACAAATGAGAGAAGAATGGTGAGAGGAGGAAGGAGGGTGAGGGAACGAGGGGTGAAGAGAAATAGGGAAAAAGAGACAGATAGAGATAGAGATTAAGAAAGACAAAAATAGAGACATAAAGACAGATACAGAAACAGAGGCACACAAAGAGAAAGTGATGGGGAGAGATACAATAAAATAGAAAGCAATAATGAGAGATATATAGAGGCATGAGTTTAGGTATGAGACCCACAGAGACACAGAGAGACATAAAGAGAGGTACAGTCTAAACCTGTCCATAATTTAGACATAGACACAGTGATAGATACAGAGAAGGCACAAGGCTTAGGGAGACACAAGGATGAAGGACATGAGAAGGATATGGTAACAGCTGACCTCTCTACAATCCCAGAACAACCAACCCTTCCAGCATCATAGCACTGAAGCTAAGGAGGACATTTTGCATAGTAGAGTCCTGATGATGTTTGTCCTTCATTTTTTTGAAGAGGACCATGACTTTGGGGAGGTGATACCGTGATAAGCACATAAACCGAATTTGAGTGAGGAGGGCTGTGCTAAGTCCCCAGCCTCATTTTCTCCTCCAGAGCCATCTGGGTCCAATAGCCAGAGATGGATCAGGATAAGTGGAGATGACCCTGGATGAGAGGCAATCAGGGTTAAGTGACATGCCCTAGGTCACATAGTTAATAAGTAAAAAGTTGAATTTGAACTCAGATCCTCCTGCTTTTAGGGCTGGCCTCTACTCACTGCATCAGATTTTTGAGCAGCATGGAGTTAGATGGAGGCTGGGAGGCTGGGAAATTATCTTCCTTGGGCCCATGTGAATGGTTTGACACTCAAAGGTTGCAATGCCCTAGGTCCCTAAGTTTTTGTAGAAACTGCTGCAATTTTGTAGAGAGAGTATAGACCATCACTTAGCTTGAGAAGTTCCAGGAAGAGAAGAATCTGAGAAAGGATTCAGTAGAATGAAGGTTCCATTTCTGCAACAAAGGCAGCTTATCAACCTACTGCAAGCAAGTCTTCTGGAGGGCCACGCAGTCTTACCACAACAACATAATGTTTGCTTCAATAATTCAAGGATCTGAGATTCCATTGGCATGGGTGCTCTGTTCACTGAAACAGATGGTGGCTTCATGTTGGATTTTTTTAGAGGCATAATGTTTCTTTTTTAAAATTACTTTTAAAAATTAATAAGCATTTTTTCTCTCCCACCTACATTCCCCAAAGTATGTGTAACAAATATTCATATCAAGTAAAATAAATTCTGCCTCAATTAAGCCCCAAATAGTTTCCCATGATGAATATTTAGTCCAGCATGTCTCTATCTGGCTATCTGGTCATGATTTAAGAGATAATAGAGTGGTTTGCTCTAATTGAAAGGCATCTGCCTATCCTTTACCCTTGGCAACGTTCTGATAATGCACCTCTCTCTATCTGGCTGGCTTATCCGATGATTATATTGTTGTTTAGTTTGCATCTTCTCCTTTTTATGAAATGTTTTGCTAAAATCTGGATGGATTTTATCTACAGAATTTCTTTTATCCATAAGTAAAGTAACCCTATCTAAACTGGGCAGTGTCCAGAAGAGGCCGATCTCTGACAAGAGCCCTGAGTCTATGATCAAATGAGGTTCAATGGAAGGAACTGAGGACGTACAGCATGAAGAAAAGACTGGGGAAGGTGAATGGCATATGAGTGCGTCTTCAAGTACTGGCTAGCCTACATAACATTGAAACCACATTACACTGGATCTGCCTGGTGCTAGAATGCAGCCCTATTAGCATGGGAGATAAGCTGCAAAGAGGAAAATTCAAACTTGAAGACAAGAAGAATTTTCCATCAGTTTGGACTATTGCAAATCTGGATGGGTTGTTTCCTAGATGTGGTGAATCAACTGGTCTTGGAGGTATTTAAGCAGAGACTAAATGGCCACTTTTCTGATATTTTGTAATGGAGATTCCTTTGTTGAATGGAGTGACTGACTCCTGCTGAGGAGGTCCCCTGAAATGTCACTTCTTTGGGGTTGTTCCCTTCTTTTCTGGCTGTTCACAAGCCATTCATTTAATAATCTGTCTTCGAATTTCATGGTATTTAGAATTCATCAACCTATGATTTATTTACTCCATTATCTTATTCCTCCTTCCCCCACCCCCATTCAAACCACTACTAATTTAAATAATGTAGCTATGTGTTACAGTGGATAGAATGTGATACCTAGAGTAAGGAGGATTTGAAGTCACATTCAACTTAAAACACTTCCTAGCTTTATGACCCTGGGAAAATCACTTAAACTGTCTGCCTTAGTTTTCTCAACTACAAAATAGGGCTAATAATGGCACTTACCTCCTGGTGTTGTTGTGAGATTGTATAGCATTTTGCAAACCATAAAGCATTATTTAAATGCTAATTAGTACAGAACCTGTTTTACCCTTTTCCCATTCTGTTACCTCTTTAGTTTTCAATGACCATTCAGAGATCATTGACATTGGAATTTTTTTGTCCTTTGGAACACTTTATTCACATGTATATTTTACAGTCTTAGAAAAAGAATCCCAGGATTTTTTTTCTCCCATGTTTTTTCATCTTACTTCCTCATGGTCCATGATGCCAGCCGAGGTTGTAAGCATAATGAACCCACACTGATGGAATGGTAGCAAAGTATCCTGCCACTTTTTTCTAGATCTTTCAACTGAACACCAGATCTAGACCTTTGATTTTCCTTTGAGGTTCCAAACAATTATTCCTGTACTGTGATCATCAGTGATCTCAAATTTGCCAATGTAACTGTGTTTTTTCAACATAGTTAAAAACCAGGTGATTACTTTAGAACATGACCTAATGAGAATCTGGCTTTTTCTTGCTTTTCTGCATTGTGATGCTTTAGAGAGCATCTGCAGAACATTCACATGGTGGTGGTAGGGGTAAGGTGACAGAAGGAGGACAGAATGGGTGAGCAGGGAGTGATCATTAAATGCCTTTTTAATGTATTTGTGTATTTGTTGTCTTCCAGTGTCATATATAAATTTTTTGAGGATAAGCTACAATCCAATTTTTCCTTGGTTTATCCAAAGTGGAATATAGAGCTTGGGACATAGTAGATATGTGATGTGTTTTTACTGATGGGTATGGTGGTACCACTTATTATCCTGGCTACTGGGGAGTATTATATGGATGGATCTCTTGAGCTTGGGAACTAAAGTGCAGTGGACTAATCTGATCATGTATCCACATTGTTCAGCATTAATAAAGAGATCAGATTGCCTATGGAAGGGAGAATCATGCCAGGTCAGCAACAAAACATCATTAGAGTGGGAGGAAGTCCACTAGTAATCCCTGTACTTCCAGCTTGGGTGAGATGAAAACACATTGGCTTTAAAAAATACTATTTTTCACTTTTTTTTCTTATTATGCTCCTAATAATCTTTTTTGGTGCTCTTTGCTTTTCAGTTCAAAGGCATTTTTATTGGCAGAAAAGAGAAATCAAATAAAAATTGATTAGAGCTATCTTCTCTTGGTGACCTGTTATCTTTATCTCATTGACCAAACATTGGTCCTTCCTTTTTAGTTTCCTATTTTCCAAAATTTTCCAGGGTTATGATAACCTTTATTATGGTAAAATATAAACTCTTTATATTTTACCATAATAGCTTTTAGCATTTATATGATGCTTTAAGATTTTTTGAGAACATTTTATTTTGACTTTATATACATTTTGCTATGTTGTCTCCCCATTAGAATTTAATTTTCTTGGGTTCAGAACCAAGAGATCATTGTACATTAACAACACTGAGAGCTGATTAACTATGATGGACACAGCTTCTCTCTGGTGAACTGGGACAGCCCTGGGAAATCTGTTATGCACAAAGCCATCCACATTCAGAGTAAAAAAAGAAACACAGAATCTGTAAGGATATAATGTCCACTCTTTAAAAACTGTTCATTAGTTTTCCCATAGCTTTGTTTCTTTTCCCTTAGTCCTAATTCCTCATACACAAAATGACTAATATATAAACATGTTAAACACAAATGTACATGCACAACTTTTACCAGACTGTCGCTAAGGGGAGGGAAGGTGGTAGAAAAATGTGTAACTTATAAATATGTAAGTGGAATAATGTTGGAAAACTTTTATAACACGTAATTGAAAAAAGGAAAAGGAATTTAATCTTCTTGAGGGCAAGGACTGTTTGGTCTTTCTTTGTATCCCCAAAATTTAACTAATTCCTGATATATAGATAATCTTTAAAAAATACTTGTCAACTATCTTAATTGAATCTCACAATAGCCCTTTCAAAGTGGGAGGGTTAATATTATCCCCACTTTACAGGGTCACAAAGCTAGTAAGTATCCTAAATAGGATTCAAAATCATTACTTCCTGTCTCCAAGTCTAACTTTCTTTCTTCCACATCAGTTAACTGAAACATAAAAGTGAATAAGAGAATTTAAATGTAATCTCATAGGTTTTTATGAATAATTTTTAGGTTTGTGGCTTCTGGAAGAGTATTAGTGGTAGATGGAGGAACTTATAATATGAAGGTTGCCCAGGCATTTGAGAGAATAATCTGAAAGGAAGATTGGATCAGTAAGGTAGGGAAATTGATTGCAGACTTTGGAAATGAGGCTGAAGAGTTTGGAATATGATTCATCAGGCAGTCGGGAGTGTTTTATGGGATAACAGAAAGAGCATTGGATTTAGATTCAAAGACCTTGGAGCAATTGTGACTCCTTTCTTCATAACTTGTGTGACTTGGTTAGGTCACATTATCTTCTTCTGTGTCCTCTTCTATGAAATGAGTGCATTGAATTAGTTTATCTCTAAGGTCCTTTCCAGCTCTAATTTCCATGATGTTAGATTAGTCATTTGATCTCTCTGCAATCCCTTCCAGTAGACCTATCCTCCTATGACCTTGGTTTCATCCTATAATTAATGGGGTTAAGTTCTAGTTATTATTCAGGTGATTCTTATGGTTTTGGAGGAAGATATGTTCTAAATTAGTTCCTGATAAGAATGGACTTGTCTTTCTTCTTTACATTTCATAGCCAATCAATGATAATTCCAAAGAAAAGAAAGATAAGGGAAAAAAACAAAACAAAAACACTGGTCAGATCAGATGAAGAAGCAAGAACATTCAAAACCATGGAAACCGAGGTTAAAAAAAAGTTTAAGAAATCCCATGTGATGCAAATAAAAAGAGAGAAAGATGAAGCCAAAGAAAAAGACATGTGGATTGAATTTGGCAGAGGTCATTGAACACTTTAGAAAAGCACCTTACATGGCCTTATGGACACTGAACAACCAGACTTCAGCATTAAAGAAGGGAACAATAAAACAAAAGTTTGCCTCTAAAGAAATGTAGCATCATTGGACAGAGCATCTAAAGATATTTGAATCACAGAATTTCAGAGAATGAAGGGGTCTCAGAAGTCTTTTTCCATGCAGCATCTTGAGCAATCACCTCTTAAAGTTCAAAAAGTCTTAACTGTAAAGATTTCCTCTGGAGGAAAATCCACTGGTTCCTGAGGCAGCAATTCCACTTTGGGAAAACTCTCATTGTTGGAAATTTAAAAAAAAATCTATTTCAAGCCTAAGTTTTTCTCATAAAAACTTCCCCCAACCTTTGATTTCAGTTCTTTCCTCTGAGGACCAAACAGATCAAGTGTAATCCTACCTCCATGCGAATGTCTTTTTAAAAATTCAGAGACTGGAAGACCTGAGTTCAAATTTCAATTTAGACACTTCTCGGCTGTGTGACCCTGGACAAGTTACTTAACATCGATTGCTTCATTTCCCTTACCTTTAACATGATCTGCTTGGATTCAGTGATTTATCAGGTCCTTTATAGATTTAAATGTATGAACCTATATCTACATCTTCTCTTCAGATAAAATATCTCTGGTATAACTTGTGGGGAAAATTAATAAAGCAAAAGGAAAGCTGGGACTAGAATCTAGGAGTCTGAGCATTTGAGCTGTCTAATCTATCTAGAAAGGGCTGTTTCAATAAATGATTAATTAAAATTACTAATAAATTAAAATTAAAACAATTAATTAATAAACATTCATTAAGTGCCTTCTATATGGCAGTCAATGTGCTAAGGGCTAGAGATGTAAAAACAGGCAAAAGACAGTCTCTCCAGGTGTTTATAATCTAATGAATATAAATGCAAAGCAAACTAAATACAGGATAAAAAGAAAATAATTAAGAGAGTGAATGCAATACAATTAAGAGAGGTCAGGAAAGACTTCCAGTAAAAAAAAAAAAATGGGATTTTAGTTGGGACTTCAGGGAAGCCAGAGAAGTTGATAATTTGAGTAGAGGAAGAAAATATTCTAAGCATGAAGGCTAGGACAAGCAAATGGCTTGTCAAGAGATGGAGTGTTTTGTTTATAAAACTATCTCCCATGATCTTCCTCCTCACCTCTGTCTCTTAGAAACCAAAATGTCCTCCAAAGCTCAATTCTGATGCCTACATAAAGCCTTCCCTAATTTCCTTCCTGGTTAGATATTAAGGATCAGATAATGTCAGAGTTGGAAGGAACCTATTGTTGAGATTTGGAAGGCTGCCATCTAGACCAATCCATTCATAAAAGGAACCCCTGATAGAGCAGACTGAGCCTAGATGGTCACCAGCCTCTCATTAAAGTTTTTCAAGGAAGGGGTAAAATTGCCTATTCTGCTTTTGAACTCTTCCATATACTTTGAATATATCTTGCCTATATTTAAGTGTACATGCTCCCTCCTTGGCACAACTGTGGCTCCTTTCTTCATAACATGTGTCACATTACCTTCTTCTATAAAATGAGTGCATTGGATTAATTTATCTCTAAAGTCCTTTCCAACTCTAATTTTTCTGATTCTTGAGATTTCCCTGCAATATATTCAAATTGCAGTTATAGACATTCTTTTAATGCAGGGACTGTTTTATTATTTTTTCTTTGCAACCCAACACCTCAAATAGTATCTTATGCACAATATATCTAATGAATTAAAGGATGATTCCTATTCCTTCTCACAAAATCATAGAATTTTACACTTGTTTTATTGTAATTCTGATTATGCTATTAAAAACCCAGGGCTTTTGATTCTAGGACAAATGTATTGTTTTTCCATTTACACTATTCTACCTTTCCTTTTGTATTCAGGATGCTTAAGTAACCTCAGTTTACCTCTGAGCAAGAAGGATTGATATAAAATAATTCTGAAATGATTACCATGTTTCAAGATGCTTCAGATGATCTGATCTTGGTATGGGGAGAGTTCGTTTTTTTCTTTGCCTTATAACTATAAGATTTTGAGTTAGTTGCATGGCTAGTCTGGGCTACATTAAACAAGGACATCAGCCTTGGAAACAACTGGACATGCCCCTACTCCCTAGCTGCTGCCTGAATTCATCAACCCATTCTTCATGAAAAATCAACTCTCCCAGTGAGACCCAAATGGACTCTTTATTAGTGATTGTGAAAATTTTTATGGGGATCTAGTCAATTAATAGATAAGACTTTGACAAATTCTAATTTTTTTCTGTCCATTGAAGGAGTCAAAATTAAAGTGAGGCTGGTGATTCAAGATTAGTTTCTGAAGGACTGTTACTCATACTTTTGAGGGTAGCCCTGTGATGATTCACAGGTAACCTCTTTATCCTCTTCCCACAAGAACTGCCATGGGCGAACTATGAGAGTGGCCTGAGGAAAGTTTGGGAAACATTCTGTGTTTTTAAATGACAGAGTCATCTCTCATTTTAAAGAAAGGAAAGAATGTGGAAGATTCATTCCATGGTAGTGTTTATGTATTTTGACCATTTTAAAGGGCAAGCTGTTGTTGAAGTTTTTTGCAAACAGGTTGAACATTTTACTGTCTATAATCAAGAAAGCTGATACTCACCACTTTTGTTTGGGGAAGATTCTCACATGATATGGTGAGACCATGGACCCACATGATTAAAGATTGAGACTTGGAAGAGACCTCAAAAGTCAACTACTTCAACCCTTTCAGCACTTTACAGAATAGGAAACTGAGGGTTTCTAAATTTGAAGTGACTCCCCCAAGGTCATATAAATTGGAAGGTAAAGAATTAAAATGAAAACTTAGGTCTTTGACTCCAATTTAAACACTTTTGTCACTGTACCAGACTGCTCCTCAGTTTCTATTATAGCACATTGACCTGTATATTTTCAAGTCATTCAGTCTTTTCCATAAGAAGTTGAATTCGGATACCTGGACCCCTGGGCTCTAATAATTTTTGGTTCAAGGCATTGTTTTGTCCAGAACCAGTCTACCCATGAAACATCTCAGTCATTCCCAAAATATATTGCTGCATAAATATCCCCTCCCACACACTTCTTAGCTTTGTGTATGGTCTTTCCTATACCTTTGTGTGGAGAATGTAAGTTCCTTGAGGACAAATTGATTATATTTGTGTTTCCACTGTTTACTATAGTGCCTGGAATGTTTAAGAAATACCTTTCAATTCCTTCATTCATACATTTTGAACTTATAACAAATATTTGTTGGATTTCATTAGAGGGAGAATAGTGCTTCATCTGAAATGACAAAAGTGGAGTAGAGGTAAAAGCACCAATCTTGACTCAGATCACTTTTATGACCCTAGTTACATAGACAGGAATTAATCACGCAACAATCTTCAGTCTTCCTACCCATAAAACAGGGATAAGGATACTTCCATGAAAAACCATTCATAGATCATGAAACGTTTGATGAATTCATTCTCTTGTTTTTGGTGACGCCAATTCTCATTGGGAGAAGCTTTGTCCACACTATTTATGAATGATATATAGCTCAAGGATGGTCTTGCCTTCCTGGATTCCTGAAAAATTCATGTTTCAGTAGGATCCTGCCCTCATTGATGGGGAAGGAGTGCCTCATTCCAGTGCTATAGATTGCAAACTAATCCTTTACTTTTCATATTTCTATAAAAGTTGTATACAGAAGTTCTGTTCAATGTCCCGTTGTCCTCCTTCTACAATTTTCCATATGACATGGGTTTTAGTGTGTTTTATCTATGACTTGATTTGGATATATGGCCAGTTTGTCTTCTTCTGTACATTTCATTGTTATTATGCCCTTTACTATACTGACCCAGTCATTCTTTATTCACAAAGTGCTATAGACAATTCACATCCACTATGAGTCTGTCCATTGTCCATGTAATGACTTTCAATTAGATTCCTTTGAAGAATCTTGCAGCCATTTGGCATTGGAAAAATATTGGTGGTAACGAGTGAATGAATTCATTAAAGACTTTTTGTTTGTGTGTGAAACGCAGTGCTAAGTGTTGAAAAAACAAGACAAAGCCAACTCAATAAGGAAAGACAATAAATATGACAGTTTTCACCTTGATGTGTTTTTCCCCACGTTTTTATTTCAGAGAGAAGTTTGAAGGTCATTAAAACATAAATATTTCCCAAAAGTCATGGATTCTCCTATTTATTGTTAGATCTTGCTCAATGTCTAACTGTTCACAGTGTGTGCACTGATGGATGATTTCTACGTATAGTCCAAATAAAACACATTCTTCATCCATTTGGCTTGTATTTTGTGAATATTTGGAGTTTGAAACCTTTAGAGTGATTATGATGTTCATTGAAGAGGCCCCTGCATGCTCCAGAGCTTAGTGCATTTTCCAGAATGTACCACTCCCACAGTGACTAATAGGAACATCTAGAGAACTCACCATCAGGACTCTATGATAATACACATATATTCTGTGGGTCTCTATCTTCTATCTCATTTGACAGTTAAAACCAGAGTGGCTAAATAGAAAAGCATAAATGACATTTTATTTCTAAAAAAATGAAGAATTTGAATTTCAGTGATCTCCTTATCACTGCAATGCATTTTATATCAGTTTGACCTCGTTCATTTCCTTAGATCCTTCCCTAATCAATCAAGAAATAGGGGAGGTGTCTTGAAAACTATCTTAAATAAGCTGAAGATCTCAAAGGTCCTTCCATTCCTCCACTCACCCAAGCTCACAACCTCAGTGGTATCCTCAGCACACCCCACAAATCTTATAGATCTCCAAACTTTGTCATTTTTATTTTCACATCTCTTGTATATATTCCCTTCTCTCCTCTGACACTGCCACCACTCTAGTACAGACCATCATCCTTCATGTTTGAGGATCTGCCTACCTCAAGTCTCTCTACACTCCGTATCATCTGCCATTCAGCTGATGTCCCTAAAGTTCAGGTCTGATAATGAACTGTTCCTCCTCATAAAGCTTCTGTGATTCAATATTATATTTAGGATCAAATACAAAATCCTTTCTTGTACAGGAACAGAGACAGGATTGTTTGTTCAGGGTCAATCCCAAAATGTTCATAAAGGATCATTTCAAGGTTGGGCAAAGGATAATGGATTTTTTTTCCCTTATAGTCAATCACCAGGCACTATGGAAGGGAAAGACATGGTACCGATTACAAACTCCATGAGAAGTAGACCATTCTACTCCAATGGCCACTGTCCTAGATGAAACCTTCATTTCTTCTTATTTGAATTATTATAATTGGCTTCTGATTGATCATCCTTCCTCCTGCCTCTCCTTTCTCCATCCAACTACCACACTGATAGTCCTAAAGGCCATCTCTAAACATATCCCTCCCCTGTGTAAGATACTCTAGGAGAATACTTCTGCCTGGCACTGAAATCACCCAGCCTGGCTCTGGCCTCCAGCCTGGAACATTACTCTACTTCATATACCCTGTAGCCTGGCCAGATGTGCCCATTTGTTCTTTCCTTGATGAGACATTCCATCTCTCCCCTCTGAATCATAGCCTCCCCCATCACTGGAATGCTTTTCCTCTTCACCTTTGTTTCTTGGAATCCCTTCAAGAAGACTCAATTCATGCAACATATTATCCAAGAAATTCCATCAATTGTTAGAATCTCTCTCCTTGCCAAATTATTTATTCTTGTTTTAGATATAGTTTTGATTTAATTAAGTGTGTATCTCATTTCTCATGCTCTCTCAGTCACTCTCTTACAATGTAAGCTTCAGGGAGTATTCCAGTTCTGATTTTTCTATCTTTAATATTCAATGCAGGCAGTTAGATAGGGGTAGCAGATAGAGTGTTAGATGGGGGTAGCAGATAGAGTTCTGCGCTTGAAGGTAGGAAGACCTGAATTCAAAAAAGCCTTACAGCTGTGTGACACTGGTCAATTCACTTAACTTCTGCTGACTTCAGTTTCCTCAGCTGTAAAATAAGGATCCTACTAGCCCCTATCTCCCTTGTTTGATATGACTATACATTGAGATAATACTTAGAAGCACAGGGTAAGTATAGCAATTACTACAGTGCTGTTAGTTATTATTATGGTTTCTATTCAATGTATGCTTGCTTAATTAAACATAATCAAAGGATATACTGTTTCCCAGGAGGAGTCCTTGAAGTATGGCAGATCTGGACTCTCCAAAGGAAATATGTATCAAATCAAATCATTGCAACTGATGGTGTCCAGTTGGTTTTTACCAGAGCTACAAAGCTAATTTGGGTTCCTGGGTTTCACAAAGTATAATTCCAAGTCACCCTGGCCAACTGCACAAGTGAAGGAAATGCCCAACCCTAAAGTGACAAGGCCCATCTGGACCTTCTCTGGATGTCTAAGTCAGTTTGACCTTCATGTAGCCTCCCACTAACTTGTATTGAGTCCTAAATCTCCCTTAAACATTTTGCCCAGAGCTGTACCTCTCAGGGGAGGCCTGGACCTCTTGGGTTTGTTTAGTGGAAATTAAACTAGTGTCTTCTCTAACGGAAAGACTGAGATTTGAACTTGCCACTCCCTGGGCCCTTTCTTCCACCCTGAGACCTCTAAGCCACAGGCATTTTGCTCTCAGGCCAGTGGATGTCCCATGATGTCAATGCCTTAAACCACAGATCCCACCCTGCTCCCTGTCCAGTTGGAGGATTGTGAGATTTGGACTAAACATTTCTCTGTGGGTGTTCTAAAAGTCAGGTTCTGACTAAAGTTGGGGAACTGAGAGTTGATGACAGGTTCTCTGTTATCTTTCTCTGTTGTGTTTTGATATAGTCACAGGGCTACCTGGGATCTTACAAAGCAGGATCAGGGCCTTCAGAGACTATCCTGAAAGTGACTGTTTCATGGAGAGAGAGCAACTTTTTAAGCCTTCTGTCCTCCATGGAACTCTTTATGTTTTCTTCTCCTTTCTTCATTCATTCCAATATCTCAGCTGATTTGGTATTTCATCATGGGATCATAAGATCTTGGGTTTGGAATTGGAAGAAAATTTTAGAGTTCATTAAGTCTGGAACTGGGAAGGAACTTTTAGAGTTCATCAAGTCTGGTGCTCTCGTTTTACAAATGAAGAAACAGAGGTTGAGAGAGGTCAAATGATTTGCTCATTGTCACCCAACAATAAAATATCTGAGGCAGAATTGGAACCTCAGTCTTCCTAACCCTAAGCTCAGACTTCAAACCATTTCATCATATTGTACTCTGTCCTGACCCATAACCCAGATGGGGAAGCAAAAGTTCCAGGAAGAAAAAAGAAGCACCATTCCCAAAATATGCTGGAAACAAGCAGCAATTACAGCAAGGCCTTGAACTCAGGTCTATTGGTCCAGAGACAAAGAAATGGAAGGGACCTCAGAAGTTGTCTAATCTACTACTTTCACTTTTCAGAAGAGGACACCAAGACCTGAGAATTAGTTAATTGACTTACCCATGGCCATTTATATAGCATATATATATGTATATAGCATATATACATATATATATGTATCCATACATATGTATGTATACATATATATATATATATGTGTGTGTGTGTGTGTGTGTGTGTGTGTGTGTGTGTGTGTGTGTGTGTATTCAAATCTAGCTCCTCTAATTCCAGAGCCTGGTCACTTTTCATTGTATGGCAGACATTGTAAATCAGTCACAGGTCAAATGGATAGCCATCTCCCTCTTGTAGGGAAGAAAGATCCATGACCTTCCTTTCTTTGAGCCAAGCTAAATCATCCAGTGGCAGTGTTAAGTGTTGGGATTCCAGATACTTGTATAGTTTAGTTCAATTAGTTTAGTCAATTCACTTCTGTTTGCTTTAATTTCCTCAACTGCAAAATAAGGACCCTACTAGCACCTCTCTCTCTTGTTTGATATGAGTATAAATTGGGATAATGCTTACAGCTGCTATTCAATGGATACTTGCTGAAACATAATGAAAGGATATACTGTGTCCCAGGAGGAGTCCTTGAAGTATGGCAGATCTGGACTCTCCAAAGGAAATATGTATCAAACCAAACCATTGCAACTGATGGTGTCCAGTTGGTTTTTCCCAGAATCACAAAACTAATTTGGGTCCCTGGGTTTCAAGCAGGATGGATGAAAAATCAATGAAAAGGCATTCATTAAATATCCCCTTGGGGCAGACACTATTTGAGTCATGAAGATAGGAGTCTAAAAATGAAATAGCTCCTGCCCCCAGGGCACTTGAATTCTGTAAGGAGAGACAGAATCTTAAGTATATAGGAAATACATAGAAGATAATCCAGGGACAGTGGGGAAAAGGAATGAGCAGAAAGAGAAGGGGAAGGACAGCTTTATGAAGGACTTGGCCTTCAGGGAGAGACACACCCTTTATCACTGGACTTCCTCTCTTGGCCTGCAAAGGCTTCAGATCAGTGTCTCTCACTCAGAACCATGCCTACCACATAGTAGGGACACACTAAATACTTGTTGTTGGATTCATTGCTCTCGAACCTTCTGAGAAGCAGAGTGGTCAAATATGACAATGTACTAGATGCAAAGTCAGGAGACTTGAGTGGGAGCCTAGTTCTGTATGATTCTGAGGACTCACAGAACTTTCCAGAACTTCAGTTCAGCCATGAGACGGACTTGATAATCATTTTACTTCATATCATTGCTGGGAGCAAAGCACCCTGCAAACCTTAAAGTTTGCTGCTAATATGAATTATGATTTTGTCTTGGTAAGATCTTCCTGAGTTTTTACTTTACTTTCAAGTTTTGAAGGAAATCTCTTTATTTCAAGGAAAAATTTAGGTGTGACATTGATGGAGACCACAGAATTTGAATTTTAAAAAAAGGCAGTAGAGTTCCTTGAATCTGGCAGCTCTCATTTATTCTTCATGCTCCTTAAGACCCATAAATTATGAGAACCCCTAAGAACTTTTATTTGTATTAATATATTTATCCATGTTCTCATATTAAAACTGTGTTGTTGTTCAGTCATTTTCAGTCATATATGAATTTGGGTTTGTTTCCCTTTTGGGGTATTCTTGGTGGAAACTGAGGCAAAAAGGGTCAAATGACATGTTACACAGCTAGAAAGTATCTGAAACCACTTCTTCCTGTCTTCATACCCAGCACTCTATCTACTGAGTCACAAAGCTACCCTAGGTTAGAAATTAATGTTTTATTATTACGAAAATAACTTTGACCTCACAACCCCCAGGAAGAATCTAAAGGACTCTTCAAAGTTTCCATACCATTCTGGTAATATTCAAACTATAACTAGACATTAATTATCTATAACATGCCCAACTAAGTAGTCACTGCCCCTATGAGGAAGAGGAAACCTACCACCTCCTGAAGCAGCCTATTCTACTCTCTTGCTATTGTGATTGTTCACAATAGTAATATCTTATATCCAAGCACTACTTTAAGGGTTGGAATTCAATTTGCATAAGTTGTATCATTGTCATATTATCAAAACAATGCTGGTAAGTAACCAGTATTCCCATCTCTTTTTTACTGATGAGGAAACTGAGGTAACCAGAGGTTATGTGACTTGCCAGTTAGGAAATGTCCGAGACCAATTTTGAGGCCAGTCTTATCCCTCTGACTTGAGTGCTCCAACTCTGCCACTTCCCTGTTTTCTGACATCCAACCTAAATCTGTCTCATTGTTCCTAGCTCTGTTCTCTGAAGCTCAGGAGAAAAAAGACAGATGCCTCAGCCCTTCAAATCTTGGCATACCAATTATGCAGAAATTAAATTTCCTCTTTTTATTGACCTCTGAATTTTGATTATTATTAAAATGGATCAATAATCTTGCAGAAATTCAGGTGGGATTCTGCATGTAGATGCAGCAACTCCCCTTCCACCCCTTGAACTACCCCCCCACACACACACACACCAGAGGAGAGGCAGCCCAGCATGAAGAATCAAAAGCCTACCATCTCTTCATAAAAGGTCTGGAGGCTTTGTACAGCCTAATAGCTTCCACTGATCACAAAGAGGGTGGGAATGAGGAAGTAGAATCAGAAATGTTTTCAGACTTTATTTAATAGACCTTCACTGAGAACAATTCTTTTTATCTTCAGAGAAGTCCATTAGGCATGAATGACGGCATGAAAATCTCAGGCTCCATCTTCAACATTTGGGGTGAGGGTGAGTGGGAGTAGCTTCAGGGAATTGAGAGGACTTGATTTTAGTTTAATTAATGATGTTCAGTTGAAAGAATGAGGCAGCCAATTTGAGCTGAGCCAAGACTGGAACTTACAGACTAAAAATAGATGTCACAACAAGGCTAATTGAGACCTGGCAAATGGATTGTGGTCAACATTTTTATCTGCATAAGCCTCCTACCACTTCCTGAGCATTGCTACAATGGAAAGAACTCCAGATGTGAAGCTGTAGGACCTTGGTTCAAATCCTGAGTCTGCCCTCATTACCTTTGGGATCCTGGACAAGATTTCCTCCATCAAATAAAGGAGAGGTTGGGCTAGATGAGCTCTGAGCACCCTTGCAGTTCTGTGTCTATGATCCAATGACCATCTAAGATTTGAATATAAGAATTCTGGGATCCCATGTATCTTAGACATGTGCTATAAATAAGCAATGATGTGTACTCAGCTCTGAAAGGGAGGAGATGACAACAAGGCCATAGCATAGAAGTTGGAAAGACCCTGAGAAGTCATTGATTCCTCCTATAGATGAGAAAACAGATGGAGAAATGAGAAGTGGTTTGTCCATCTCATCATAGAGCATCTTTTTTTTTTTCACTCTAGCCCCTTGTCTTTTATGAGTAAGCAAGGGCCTTCATTTTGGGAAGGGACCCAGACTGTCCAATCATTCTTTTCCTCTTGTCTCTTCTATTGACTTTCCAGATTTCAGAGTCCTGCTCACCTCTCCCCATGTCCATGTTTCTCCCTTTCTTTCCTTTCTGTTCATCTCCTTTTTATTTATTTATTTATTTATTTATTTTGCTTTGCTTTCACTCATTGGAATGTAAACTCCTTGAGGTCAGGAAATGCTTTTCTTTTAACTTGTCTTTGCATCCCTAGAATTTAGCACAGTGATTTAGTAATCACTTGAGTTTGTTTCTTTGTCTTATGAGGGGCACCCTGATAGCAAATATTTGAGGCAATATTGGAATTCAGCTCTTCATGACCCTGAGCCTGGCATTTTTTCCACTATGCCATAGACTTCAATGCTTTCAGCATTCCCAGGCAGTCCTTCTGATAACAAAACCTATCTTTCAACACTTTTCCTCTGGTTGTCCTTTGGTGTTGGAGATCAAGAGACCAGAGATGTAGGATAAAAGATATCCCCTCGACTGGAAGTTGGCCAGGGATACAGTGAGAATAAGAGATAGAAGGCAAAAGCATCTTTAGAGTATGATTCTGGAGCCTGCAAAGTGCAATGTATTTTAGATGTCATCAGTGTGTTGACTGAAACCCAGAATGAAGAATTCCTTATATCCACATCTCTGAGACTTTGGTCAATATCCATCTATAAACATTTTTTTTTTGCAAGGCAGTTGCTCAAGGCCACACACCTAGGTAATTATTAAGTGTCTGAGGCCACATTTGAACTCAGGTCAGCTTGACTCCAGGGTGGGTGTTCTATCCACTGTGCCATCCCCCATAAACTTTTGCATAACCCCCCAATATACTCTTAATTCCTCACCTACTCAGTCCAAGTTCTTTTTCAGCTATAAATTTGTACCTGACAAAAATAATAGAATCAAAGATTTAGAGCTGGGAGTGACTTTAGATGTCATTTAGTCCAATTCCTTAATTTTATGGATAAGGAAACTGAGGACCAGGGATATTAAATGGCTGGCCCAGGTTTAACCCAGACACTGAATACCAAAAAATGGTAGTGGTGGTAATAATAGTAGTAGTAGTAGTAGTAGTAGTAGTAGTAGTAGTAGTAGTAGTAGTAGTAGTAGTAATGGCGATAGTGCTAGTATTGGTAATAATAGTAGTGGCGGTAGTAGTAAAAGTAGTAGTAGTGCAGTCGTAGTAGTAATAATAGTAGTAATAGTAGTGGTAATGGTGGTAGTGCTAGTATTGGTAACAATAGTAATGGTGGTAGTAGTAAAAGTAGTAGTAGTGCAGCAGCAGTAGTAATAGTAGTAAGAAAAAGAATAAATGAGTGTTTATATACTACTTTAATTTTTAAAAATTACAAATATTATCTCATTTGATCTTTACAACCACCCTAGAAGATAGGTGCCATTATTGTACTCATTTTATAGATAAGAAATAAGGAAGATAGAGGTTAAGATTTTTACCCTGGGTCACAAGACTTATAAATGTCTGAGGCCAGATTTGAACTGAGGGCTTCCTGAGGGTCAATGTTCTATCTACTTGATGCCAATAAGTCCTCTCATAACAGAGACAATGAGATCTATACTTTGAGTCTCCTAGGAAATATGTTAGTAGAGACATTCTAGCCTATTTATTCCTAACCTGGGCCTCATCATTAACCCATTAGTGGCATTCAGATATAATCTTTTTTATGGTAGCCTATGGCTCATAGACTATATTGCATAAATTAAAAAGTAGTGGTTCTAAATAAAAGATGGGTCTTTGTTTCAGGGAAATTCTTGGAGTCTGCAGAGTATTGTATAACACTGATTCTAACCCCAATTAATTGTTGTTCTGATTCCCATGAAATAGTAAAAGATAAAAAAACCCCATAGAAGCAGGCCTCCCAGGTATTGATTTAGGAAATAAAATTGATAAATTCTACAACATGAGAAGCAGGATCATTGAGGTGTGCAAAGGAACTACATGGAAGCATTCATTGCTGATTGCTATTATTATTGTTAGACATCATTTATCAGTCGTTCAATTACACTACTCATAATGATAACTAAAATGTATTATCCGTATGCCAAGTGTTTAATATGTAATATCATTTTATCCTCCAAATAGATCTGTAAATTAGGAACTAGTTTTATCTTCTTTTTATAGATGAGGAGGAAATTTTGATTGTGACTTTCCTACAGTCACAGTTATAGGAAAGGAAAATGATCTGAACTCAGGTCTTGCTGAGGAAAGAAAGAAGGAAGAATGAAAAGAGAGAGAAGGGGAAAATGAAAAGATGGAGGAAGGAAAGGTGGGAGGAAGGAAGGAAGGAAGGAAAAAGGGAGAAAGTGAATGATAATAGGGAAAGTCTCTCTCCCCAAAAACCTGGAAAAACACCCCAGCTTTTAAATTTATACTTTGACCAAATTATATCATTTAAAAAAATAGTGAACTATTCATTATAGAGACCCATTGTTTCATGCTCTACCATTTATGACTAAATGGACATTTATTTATGTACTTATTTATTGGTGTTTACTTAGGTCAGAAAAAAACACATAAATAAAACTTGTTTCTGTGGAAGCTTGCCAAGATTGACTGAGGAGTCCCTTCTTCTAAATTCCATACAAATGAACCATTTTGGGTAACTCAAACACAGCAGACTTTTTAAAGAGACATCAGGTGGTACTTTATTATGGAATGGTTTCCCTTGGGAATGACAAGTGTGATAATATAATCTTCCATTATCCCTCTACTCTCATTTCTTTTCAACTGGATTATAGAAACAGATGGTTTGATGACCAGACAAGGATGCCTTCCTGATGTGACAGCCTTACAGTAAAGGGAATTTACTGACTTTATAAAACTTGCACACATAATTCTTTGTCTTCTCTCCTCCTCCTCCTCCTCCTCCTCCTCCTCCTCCTCCTCCTCCTCCTCCTCCTCCTTTCTTCTTCTTTCCACAATGAGAACATGAAAAGTTAAAATCACAGGGCAGTTTAGGAAAAATGAAAACTCCCTTGAAAGTTAGCCCAGCCTTGTAAACCCATAAGACCACTGAAATCTAGGAATATGGCCACCCATACCAGCCCTCTAGATGACGCTGCCCTCTGCCTATTAATAGTCACTCCTCTATGTCTGGCAGGGTTTGATCTAGTTTATCTTTCTGTGAAGTTTTCTCCAGAGAAAAAATATTAAAGCAAACTTGGGAACATCAGCAGGAGGCAGCATTACTAGTTTGGGTTCCCTTCTCTTGGTGCATGTGCACCAAGGGAATCCATCTAAGCAGTATTCACCTCTGAACAAATTAGCAAGCTGAACAAATTACAAGATGGGAGATTAAATTAGGGAGTTGCATTAATATTTTTAAAAGATCATCAATGAAAAATAATGAACCATTTAAGCCTAAGCTTTCTGTGATCTTTCTTTTTTGCTCCCTTCTTTGGTACCCATTCCTTTAGTCACTCAAAGTTTCCTTCCTGCTCACTTCCCTTTCCCCCCATTGCTTTGCTCTGAGGAAGGGAGCTGTTCTGTGTTAGATATAACCTTAGAGAATTCCATCTATCTTATTGATCCAGGCACTCCCTCTACTGGTGCAGATGGCAACCCATTAATGCCTGATCATGAATGATTTTGGTCCACATTGTTCTACAAAAACTGGATAGAGTGTATTTAGGGTAGAATGTGATGATCTTCAAAGAGAGATCATTTCACTTTTGGAATTCGTGTCGTCAGTGCCATTGCAGTTGCTAGTCAGCTTATTTCCCCATGTTCTGTAATACTTCATAGACTGAAATTAGAATATTTTTTCTATCCTCCATTTACTTCCTCCCTCCCTCCTGCCTCCCTTCTTTCCTTCTTAGCTCCTTCCCTTTCTCCCTTCCTTCCTTCCCTTCTCCTTCTTCCCTCTCTTCTCCTTCTTTCCTTCCCTCTCTCCCTCCCTCTCTTCCTTCCTTCCTTCCTTCCTTCCTTCCTTCCTTCCTTCCTTCCTTCCTTCCTTCCTTCCTTCCTTCCTTCCTTCCTTCCTTCTCCCTCCAGGCAGATAAGTTCAGTAGCAGAAAAGACTAAACAGATCAGCTGCTTAAGAAAGCCACATGATGCTTGGCCTTGTTAAGTTGTATGTGACTTTCAGGGATGTAGAGGCCATAGTCCAGACAAACCCAGTTACAAATACATTGATCCTACATTCAAAGAGCTTACATTCTTTTGGGATGGAGGAGGACAGCATTCATCCATAATATACATTATATATAAAGTAATTCAACTTGGGGTGGGAATAGGGTTCTAAATCCTGGAATCCATAAAAATAACACACCTTTTTTCTTTTTTTTTAATGAGGCAATCATAGTGGGGCTGCTAGGTGGTGCAGTGGATAGCACACTGGCCCTGGAGTCAGGGGGGACCTGAGTTCAAATCTAACCTCTGAGGTTATGCTTGATAATTATCTAGCTATGTGAGCAAGTCACTTAACCCCATTGCCTTGCAAAAATGAAAAAGAAAAAAAAAAGAAATGGAAAGTTAGGGCAGTTAGACACTTCAGAAGATGTTAGTTCAACCCGTATTTACTCACATTCTGCCAGAGTGAGCATCAGACTTTTTTGTTCATTTTTTAAAATCACTAATGCTTAGCATAATGCTTGATATATAATCAGAATTTCCTAAATGTACTTTGCCTACTGACCTCAAATGACTATTAAAGACTTCAAGTGAGGAGGAACCCATGGCTTCTTGAGGTAGGCCATTTCCCTTTGGCAAGGGGAAAGGGAGGGAATGAGCATAAATTAAGTACATACTAGACATTGTGCTAAATACTTTTCAAATATGATATCATTTGATCTTCACAATAATGCTCTCAGATACATATCATTATAATCTCCATTTTACAGTTGTGGAAACTGAGGCAGAAAATGGTCAAGTGATTTAGTCAGGCACATCCAACTACTAAGTGTTTGAGACTGGATTTGAACTCAGATCTTGTCAGGAAGTTTTTCCTTATGCAAAACCTAGAGTTTTCTTTGCAATATCACCTTTTCCTCTAATTCTTGCCTTTGCAGGGGTCAAGGGGAAGAGATCTTTACTTAGGACAACTTTTTAGAAACCGATCAAGTCATTTATAACTATTTCATTATTTTTCATTATTGATCTTTTAAAACATTAATGTAACTTCCTAATAGTCTCCTACCTTGCACTAGAAACTCACAGATAAATTATATCACATATTGATTAATCAGATCTTGTGTGACAATGTACACCTCATCTCCCATCCATAGTCCATCACTTTTGAGTGGACAGATTGATAGCTTAGCCTTTCTTTTCTTTTTTTAACATAGCATTTATTGATACCTTTCATCTTAATGACTTGCTTTCCCCCATGTATTTTTCTACGTATTACCTCCCAGAGAGCTATCCTGTATAAGAAAGACCTTTTCTGAAAAAGGGCAAAGCTAGTTCAACAAGATGAAAACACCCAAAACTCTAGAACATATGATCTAAAGTGTTCCCTGTCCATACTCCCCTATCTCACTAGCCTTATCTTCTATTACTCTGAATCAAGCATCTTGATTGCAATTTTATCATTTTCAGTTTCTGTTGCATTACTATTTGTTGTTGGTTTGGTTCCTTTATGTTGTTGTTATTGCGATCATTTTCTTGATTCTGCTCAGTGCCCTTTTCATCCTTTTGTAGAATCCTTCCATGATTCTCTGCATTTATTATACTCATGTGTCCTGTCCTGTTTTGCCATTACCTAGAAGGTGGATGTTAATTTCTAGATTTCTGCTGACATCCGAAGTACCATGACACATTTTTTTTTTTTGTGTGGGCATGGAAACTTTCTAGAATCATGTCTTTTCAAAATATGAGAGGAAAATTATATAAACTGCATCCTTTCCCTGGGACGCCATTGTTGACCCTACCATTCCTATCGACCCTGATTATTTTTAATGAGTATATAAAAGGAAAATACATGGAGTTTTCACAATAAAGGCTTTAAAATGAAATTCTTTGAAATTTCAATGACTAATCCCTGTGGATAGATTCCAACACGGTTGTGTACCCATCTTTCCCTTTGGTATGAATTATGCAAATGTTTGTCTTGATCCTAGAGTGTCCTAGATGGGGAGTTGTGAGGATAGAATTATATTCCCACTATTGTCTTTGACTCACTGTGGGTTTTGGGTAACTCTTCTTTCTCATCTGCTGAACAAGAGCGATGACAGTCCCTACTGCCTGACCATGACTGTAACCACTTTGAAATCCCAAGATGAAATACCCAATGGGAAGGATCAACCCTACATTCACCAAGGTCACACTTCTTGGAAGAAATCAACTTAGTCATTCTGAAAACTTCCCTTCCTTTTTCATTAAAGGAGATCTTTTATCTCCCAGAAATGATTGAGTGGGCTCCTCTTGCCCCTCTGATCCATGAGAACCCCACTTCAGAGAGCCTGGAATTTGATTTCCTCCATGCAAAAAGATAGATAGTTAAGCAGACCCCACTGGGCTACTAGCCCATGACTCCAGGGAGTATAGGTACACCAAACCAGATGCTAAGACCATGGAGCCAGACCCTTCAGCTGTCTTTGGAAACAATCATTTTGACTGAGAATCAACGTCTTGCTTGTCATCATTTAACTTTATTTAGCTCAAAGCAATGTGGAGGTCATCAGGACTTTTAATTGCTTTTACTGATGATTTTGGAACATGCCTTTTTCTTGAGTGATGGGCTTCTTTTTTCATCAGAAAAATCTATTTCTGTCTCTCTGTCCATCTCTGTCTCTCTCTGTCTCTCTCTGTCTCTCTGTCTCTCTGTCTCTCTGTCTCTCTGTCTCTCTCCCCCTTCCCCCTGTCTGTCTGTCTGTCTCTGTCTCTCCTTCTCTCTTCTCTTATTTCTCACACATAGCTCTCCCTATTTATTTTCTTTTTTAGGTGTTTATAAATCTGTCCTTGAGAGCCATAATCATTTTTATTGCCATCTATAATAGAGTATTTGTTTGTATCTTTGTAAGGGAGATGCTTCGTGCTTCTCCTGTAGTTTCCAAAGAAATGGGAGGGGGGTAGCACTTTGTAACATTTCACAATTTTCATAGTGTTTTGTTAAAAGAACCTTGGAGGTGTGTTGTGGAAATAGCTTTAGCCTCATTTTACTGTTAAGAAAATCAAGGTTCAGAGAGATTGAATGACTTGTCCCAAGGTGATCCAACCAATTACTGTTAGGGGTAGGACTTTAGACTTCCAGTCTATCATGACATCTACCCAAGAACCTCTTCCATTGAGCTGGGATGCAGTGGGTTTTTTTTTTCCCTATCCTGTGTCCTGATGGGTTGTATACATTTATAGAAGAATAAAGAGACTCTTGATTCTGAGGTGTTGCTGAGCTCATTTCTCACCCCATGCTGTGTGTCACTTCACGGCATTGGGCATCACAGCTGGAATGTACAGCATTAATGCAAAGCAGACACATCTGGATTTCCTTACTCTCTGGAGGACTGCCTCAGCCCTTATGCCTACTCCAGGATATATGAGCTCTGGGTACCAGGTTAAAGAATGAAATGTCCTAGAACACAGATCTCTAAGAGATTTTTTCCCCCTTTCTTCTTCATGCTATTGAAAAGATGGAACAATTGGAACATTTGTGTGTGTTTCTCTTTTTCTGTTTCCATGACGAGCAAGAACTGGCAAAGTTTCTGACCAAGTCTTAGGGCAAGGATAATGCCCAATGAAAGGAACAGGGTCAGTAGCATTTTCCCCCTTTGATGGCAGTTCCAGCAATGGAAACATTCTTACCTTAGCAATATGTGTTCTTGCGTCAGGGAATTATTTTTTTAAATCCTGAGACAGAAATAAATCCTTTGGCAGTTATAAATATATTCAAAGAGACCCCCAAGGAAACCTGGAGTGAATTAGTCAATTGATGTCAGACCACAGCTGCTGGCATCTGTTGGCCTGGCTGGCTGTCAGAGTCTGTCTGATAACCTTTCCAGTGTCCAGTCCTTTTCTGAGCCTCTCTCTCTCTCTCTCTCTCTCTCTCTCTCTCTCTCTCTCTCTCTTTCAATCTCTCTCTGTCTCTCTATCTCTTTCTCACTTTTTCAATCTCTCTGTCTCTCTCTCTTTCTCTCTTTTTCAATCTCTCTCTGTCTCTCTCTCACTTCTCACTTTTTCAATCTCTCTGTCTCTCTCTCTGTCTCTCTCTCTTTCTCTCTTTTTCAATCTCTCTCTCTGTCTCTCTCTCACTTTTTCAATCTCTCTTTCTCCCTCCCTCCCTCCCTCTCCCTCTCCCTCTCCCTTTCTCTCTCTCCCTCCCTCCACTCACCTCATCTTTCAATTTTCAGAATCTCCTTATCTGATATTGTTCATTTTAATGCTTTCACTTGCCGGAGCAGCGAAGCATTTGGACAGGGACTATTCTGATCCAAATAAAACTATGAAGGGAAAGAAGGATTCCTCTGTAAAGTTATCATAGTCCAGAGATGAGATGATGAAACACATTTCCCCCTTTTTGCTTAGTGAAGTGGGGGAACTATGGGTGCTGTATGTTACGCATGTTTTCAGATATTTTTCCTTGCTTTTGCCCTCTTATTTTTCCTTGCCAAGGAACACTCTCCCTATGTTCTCTCTCCAACTCAGTCACGAGAACCCCTGGGGTGACTAGTATCCCAAATAAAGTTACTTCTAAAATGATAATCTGCAAACATTGGTGTAGCAGTAGCAGAATTAGCTAGGAGTAAAGGAATTTATGGAAAAGCTGTAGCAATGAGAGTAGTTACAAAATACTTTACCTTCTCATAAAGCTGAAGTATGTCCTCCCCAAAATACATGCAACAGAATTGGGAAGAATGCATGCAAATGTTAGCATGAAAGTGAATCAGGAAAAAAGTAAATGTACACTTATGTAGAGGCACACACTTAGGGGAACAACGTGGCCAACTTAGTCTACTGGAATTGAAAGACCCTGATACTTTTTGAATTTATGTTAAGATACCACCTCCTCCATTGCCTTGGTTACCTACTCTTTAACTTGTAATTACACCAAGTGGGTTTGAGCAAAAGCAATTATCTGGAAGTATCCTGTGCAAACTTTCCCATCTCTACCTCCCATTGCAGTTATAAAAGAGGTTGTCTTATGGGAAATATAGCTGGTATATATATACATATATATATATATATATATATATATATAATTTACAGAACATAGTACAACATATTTTCATAACAATTTGATACTAAATATGACCATTGCCTGGGATTTAGACATAAAAGAAATATTGGAAATCAGCTCATCCATCCCATTCTTTCTATAGACATGGAAACAGATACATATTAAGGAATAAATGTACTGAAGTTTGTATACACAATGAGTGGCAGAGAAGGATTTGAACTCAGTCCCTCTGACTTTGTGACAGATCTTTCTATTATTCTATGCTATCTCTCATTTCCTCTTTAGTATTGAAGTTTTTGAAACATTTTTCTCACAAACACCACGTGAGATATGATGGTCTAATATTATTATCTACATTTTACAAAAAAAATAAAAAACTATGATATCCTAAGAGGGGAGTCAGGCTGTCCACCTAAATGCAGATAGAAAGGGACAGAACTAAAAGTCAAACCTTGGCCATTTGGCTCTGTGTCCAAGACTTCACTAAAAATGTATAGTCTTTCAAGTGGGAACAGTTGTATCCACTTAACAAAACTCCCATTGTAGGAGTGGATTTTGCATTACCAATGAGGAATGTGAGGTTCAAGTTTTTGCCTTAAAACATATGCTTGCAGTGGTATCAAAGGTTTAGAGAGACTGCACCTTCCCCACTATCTTGGCCACGATCGGGCTATCTCACAGACCCTTTCCTTTGGTCTGTCCCTCTCTAATTTTTGTAGCTAAGGGCTTTGCAAAGAGCCTCCGATCTTTCAGTCACAATGAATAAGCCAAAGGAATGAGATCAAATACTGACCAAAGAGTCAAACAAATTGATGCCTTCTGATCCTTGTGGTAAGTTGTTCCTGGGGCCTCCATTTTATAGAGGAGCACAGGCTGGCCAATCTTTGTTCCCTTTCAGGCTTTATGGGCTTCTAAACCATGCCTCTTGTTTGAGATCTTTTTTGGTTTTCATTTCTCCCTCTCTGTAGTTCCCTTTTGTCAATTGTCTTCCCTCCATTCACTTATAAATTCCTCAAAAACCAGGACAATCTTCCATTTTGTTTGTATTTGTCTCTCCACATGGTGTACAGTAAGTGCCTAATAAATGCTCCTTCCTTTTTGCCTAATGATAGCTCTGTATATGAACCATCTTGAAAGAAGACAGAAGTAGAGATGTATTCTAACAAGTCATGCTAACCTGAAGGCTTATATTTCTTCATTCATAAAATAAAATTCATTTTAAGTTGAATGTCTGAACAGGAAGGGGGGATCTTACAGCATGGAATGTTCGACTGCAAGGGGATCTTATGACCTTCAGTGTCAAGACAGAATGGAAATGACAAAGTTAAAAGACACCTTAGACCATTTAGTGACAAAGTTGAAAAGACCTTTAAAACAAAGAGTGTTAGAGATGAAAGATACCATAAAATATACAAGGTGTCGACTGGGAAATATCTTAGGAAAAAATCTCAGACCTGGGAGGGTCTTGGCAATGTCTAATTGAACTTGTTCATATTCAAATACCCATATGACATATAGGTTATATTTTTAAGAGACTATAAAGCCTTATTCTCCCCCAAAATGTGCATGATTACTAGTGTAGGCTTTATCTTCCCTGCCTCACTTTACAGATGAGTCAATGCTTAGAGGGGTCAGGTGAATTTTCTAGGATCATACAGTGAGCCAGTGTCACAAGTGTCTCCTGATGCAAGTCAAGTACCCTTTGAGTTACACTAAATGAGGCCCGTGAGCCCTTGGAAAGAAAATGTCTAAAGTGAAATCAAATTACAGAAGTGATAGGAGAGCTTGAGGCCAGATTATAGATCATCTGAACCCTCATCTGGAGATCTTTTCCTCATAATTTCCTTTTGGAAATGCCTCTGGAAGCTAAAGTGCTGTGAACTCCCTAGAAACTGAATGCTCAGTACAAACCTTTCAATTATGATGGTTTTACAATTATAACTTGAATTCTACTTTGTACAGTCATCAAATACATCAATACTTCTTTTGTCATTGATTGCATTAAACCCAGAACAAGTTGTAATGGGCAAAGAACATAGAACAAACTAGAGGCAGAGCCACTCTTATATTTTAGTCTGAAGCAGAATTTGAACTCAGGTCATCTTGATTCCATTCCAGCTGCTCTCCAACTTCCCCATAATTCTTTCCTTCTCCATGTGCTCAACTAGCCCTCAAAAATCTGGATTCGAGATCCTCCATCATTCTACTTGGTCTGCTCTGGATGAGCCCTCTTGAGCACATTAGTGTTCTTCCTAGGTTGCGATGCTCAGAAATAAATTATATATATATATATATATATATATATATATATATATATATATATATATATATATGTTCTGAATGTGGTCTGATGAAAGCAGAGTTCCAATAAGAAAGTATCAGTTCCTTGACTTCATTAAATGAAGCTTAAAACCCTTTTCTTGACTATCTAATATTACTGTTGAACTTGTCATCTACTATAGTTCCAAGATTTGCTGTTTAGTTGTGCTATTCTTTCACCAACCAAAAAGAAATATAATCTCAGAATGTTGAGTTTGAAGGGCCCTTAACAGCCATCTAATTTAAGGTATATCTGAAATGAATCCCCACTAAAATCTGACTGATGAGAAATGCTGGACCAGTTTCTGCTTCAGGGAGTTCTATAGTGACAGGGAGCCCATTCCATAACTGGACAGCTCCTTTGGTTGGGAAGTCATTTTGGGTATTTAGTTATCAAATTGCTTCTATGCAATGTCCCCCATTGCCCCTAGTTCAAGCTTCTAGGACTAGACAGAACCTGTCTAATCTGTCCTTCACCTCACAACCCTCTACTGCTGTGCCCCTACTATGGGTGATGTACTGCATTAGATACAGGGAGAAAAGAGAAGAAAAAAAACCAAACTGAATCCCACTTCTCTTGTTTTGCAAAATGTTTCCCTCATGATATTGTGGAGGAAAAAAGTATGCAAGTATTATTAAATTAATATTAAGAGTTAGAAAACAAGCCCAGAGAGTTTAAGAACTCAACTAATATAGTGCAGAATTTGAACCCAGATGCCCTGACTCTGGTTCACTCTAGTCCACTCCCCTGTCTTCCTCAAGGACAAATCAAGAATTATTTTCCTCCAAGGAGTATTAAATCTAATAGGTGTGGAAATGAAAATAACAAACAAAACACCTGCCTGAGATGAGGTGTCATATCTATAGTCCTTGATCTCAGGCAATAAAGCTGACTTTTTGACCCAAGGATTTTATATTTGTCATTCTTCTTATGAGAGATACTCTTCTTTTTGTCTTTTCCAGATCTTTTGGGATCTTGACTTTCCCATCCAGTTCATAATTCTTATTCCTAATTAGGTGTCAACTGGAAATATATTTATATTATTTGTAATCAGAACTAGACTTCTGTTCTAAAGATTTTTTATATATATATATATATATATATATATATATATGTTTGGGTCTATGCCCCAAAGAGATTTATTATTGCTGTTTATCCTTTCTTGAAGAAGACCATGACATCAGGGAGGTGATGCCGTGTCCTGAATTGGATTTGAGAGAGGGGCTCCTGTGCAAAGCCCCCAGCCTCACTTTCTCCTCCAGAGCCATCTGGGTCCAGTGGTCAGATACGAATTAGGACAACTGAAATTACCCTGAATGCAAGATCTCAGGGCTAAGTAAGTTGCCCAAAGTCAAACAACCGGTAAAATATCAAATATCTGAGGCCACATTTGAACTTGGGCCCACTTGATTCCAGGACCAGTGCTCTATGCTGCATCACTATTTACCATTGTGTATGTATACACACATATGTCTATGTATATTATATATATATTCAAATAAATATAAATGTGTATATACACAAACATATGTATTTGTATATCCCTCATATACCTGAGAACAGATGAACAAGTATGTTTCCCACCTTTGGACAGTAAAATTGATGGACTTAAGACATTCAATGACATAATTTTGGAGAAGTAATTTAAATACTGTTGGCTTAAAGTTTCTCATTTATAAAATGAGGGAGTTGAAAGAAATGGATCTTTTTATAAATAGTCATAGTAGATGGACTAAAGCAGGTTAAGGATAACTAATAGGTCCCATCCTTTGGTCAATCAGGAGTTGTCTTTCACAAGCAGGTGAAAGTTCTTCCCAGGGGAATAGTTGAGTGAGAATGATTTGCTCCAACTGCCATGAAGGTGACCGAAGCAGACACGTAGGAGTTATTAAAATTTGATCAAACATGAAAGACATCAAGGTCATCCATTGTATCTCAGGTCATTGTTAGTCATCTTGAATTTTGTTTTGTTACTGGATTTTAAGGAAGAGTGAGACTAATGCCTTTTTAAAACTCTGCCTCTCTTAAATCCAATTCATGAATAACTCAAAATACCACCCTGTAATGTCCTTGGGTTTCTTTGAAAATGAATAGCTAACAACAGATAGGTTTATATAAAACCATTTCCTTCATCATTTCTTATAACACAGTAGTATTCCATCAAAGTGATATGTCATACCTTGTTTGATCAATTCCAAATTGATAGGCATACTCTTAGGTTCTAATTTTTTTGCCATCACAAAAAGCTGGTATAAATATCTTTTTATGTAGGAATCCTTTTCATTTTTCTTTTATTTTCTTGGGGAAAACTTAGTTTTGGTATTGCTGGGTCAAAAGATATGCAAAATTTTATAGTCTGGTGTGTATGGTTCCAAATTGTACTCCAGAGTGGTTGAATTCCAGTAACAGTGTGTTAGTATGCTGATTTTTTTCACTTCCCCTCAAGCATTTTTCATTTTCCTTTCCTGTTATCTTAACTAATCTCCTAGGTATAAGGAGGCATCATAGACTGATTTTTAATTTTTTCTCTAATTGTTCATGATTTAGTTCTATACAACTTCATTTTTTTGATTTCTTCCTTTGATAGCTACCTCTTTATATCAATTGAACACTTATCAAACAGGGAATTTCTTTCATTTTTTATGTTTGCCTCAATTCTTTATATGTTTGAGAAATTATACCTTTATCAGAAAATGATACTGTAAAATTTTCTCCAATTTCCTGATATTCTTCTAATTTTGGTTGCATTGGTTTTGTTTGTGTAAAACCTTTTAATGCAATACAAATTATTCATTTTTCAATTGTAAACTTCTTTGTTTCTTATTTGGTTATGAATGTTTCCAACATCCATAGATCTTATAGATATTTCTTTCCATGCTCTCCTAATTTGCTTTCTATATCTCTTTTTACATCCAAATCTTGTACCCATTTTGAGTTTACCTTAGTATATGTTGAGATTTAGTTCTATATCTAACTTCTATTAAATTGTTTTCTTAGACGTTTTTTAAAATAGTGAAATTTTGTCCCAATATCTGAGAAATTTAGATTTACGATTAGGCTATTGTTTTCATTTCCTTCTGTATATTGTGTACCTAATTTATTCAATTGATCAACCTATCCAATACCACATTATTTTTTTATGTTTTCCATCTTGTAATGTAGTCTGAGATCTGATACTGCTAGTCCTTTCACATTTTTTCCCATTGATTCTCTGGTCTCACAATTACAGTTAGAACACAAAAACCAAGTTTTAACTTTAGGCAAATTTAGAAAAATCACAAATAACTCAGAATCCTGAGAATTATTTCTCTCCAAACTCTGCTTATGAATCTCCAAACTTGTCCATTCAATAAATTTTTCATCCTGGAAGGTCTTTCTGCTTGTATTCACCTTCTTCTGATTGATGTATTCTTCCGGGAACCTCCATTTTGAGGAAATGCCTGGGCAGCCATGCTTACCCCTTCACTTTTTTCAAATTTCTCCTCCAGAATTCTCTTTTCCCTTCCCCACTCTTCAACTCCCTTTTCTGTGTTATATTCCTTCATTAGAATATAAACTCCTTGAGGGTAGGACTTCTTGTATTCTCACATGCCTTTGCCTTGAGAATCTGCAGCCTAGATGAGAAAGTTGACCATACATGATAATATAAAAATAGATCTGATATTAACTATTGCAATTATCTTGATAATTCAGATGAAAAACAGACACAGAGTAGCTGGGTGCCTTGCCCAGCATCATGTGACATGGAAATTAGAAGATTTGATTTTAATGCTAGTCATTAATTCCAGATCCAAATCTCTATCCAAAACTATTTCCCTGTCTCTCTCTTTCTGTCTTTGCTTGACTTATGCCTGAAGGAGTCATTGCTTGAACCAAAAAGTCCATGTTGGATCATTGATCTTTCAGATTCCTAATCAGAATCTACTTGCAAGTCAACATGAAATGATGTTTGTCCAAAAACCAGCGGTCATTAAGATATAAAAACATAATTGTTTGAAAATGGACTCAAAATCCTTTGGAGTATTTGGAGTTTGAATCTTGGCAAGACAAGATTTCCTGTTTCTAAGAAAAAAGGCTCAATACAGCTTCTTGGACATCAAAACAACATTTTGATGAATTAATTGTAAATGAATCAGAAACATATGGAGTCAATTTCCCCTGCAATACACATGTGTTTGAAAAAAATTAAAGGGGGAAAATGCTCCCGGCAAAATGTGTTTTGGGTTTGATCGACTAGAGAATGTTTGGGGAAAGGAAAAAAAAAATGGGAAGGATAAACTAGAATCTCTGCTTTGTCCTTCGGATGGGAAATTCAGTCTGCCCTGATGCCATCTAATGCTCCAGGCAAAATTCACCAAGTATGACTAATAGTGACCAACTATTCGGTTCTGCTTTGGACACTTACGTTGTTGCTTGATTTGATGGCTTAGAGCCTCGTGGCAAGCCACGGTAAGCAGTTCTATCAGGGAAGAGGGAACTGAGAAAAGATTGTGGTTTGCTTTCAGGCTGCTTCTTGTAGATTTCCAGCCAGATTGTCTGCTTAAGACTATCCTTCCTTACCAAGATTTGTGAATCTACTTGGGCACCAAAACAACCAATAAATATAATTACGAGAACAAATAATAACCTCATCAGAAGTCCTGCAACTCTACTAGCAAACAGATTAAGAAGTGATGGAGACCTTAGTGTAATGTATTCCAACTCTCTCAATTTTCAAAGAGGGAAATGGAGGCTTAGGAAGGTAAATGTTTCAACCAAGGTCATATAGAAATAAAGAATAGAGCTGAGACTTGAATCCATGTTCCTTTGTTTGCAGTTGAGGTTTCTGGAGATTTCTCCATTGTTAAACCTGGAAATGGTTTTCAACAGAGGGATTCTCAAATCTCTGATAGAGTTTTGATTCCTAACCACAACATGAATCAATGAATCAACAGAAATTCATTGCACATTTATGATGTACAAGGCATTAACATTCCAGGAAAAATTCACCAAGAATGACTAATGGTGACCAATTATTCAGTTCTCCAATGGACATTTTTACATCGTTGTTTATATTGGTGGCTTAGAGCCTTACAGCAAGCCATGGTAGACAGGATAAACACTGGAAACATAAAGAAAAAGTGAACACAGTCCCTGTCCTAAAGACGCTTACATTTTAATGAGGAAAGGAAATGTTTGGGATACAAGAAAGTGTTAACTTTGGTGCCTGATGCTAACTGAAATCTCTTCTCATGTTTCCATAGATACAAAAATGAAGGGCATTGTGTGAAATTGTTCTTTTAAAAATTCACTTCTAGCTCTCTGTGTTGCAGTTTTGAACCTCTTTTTTCAATATATGCACCTTATGTAGATAAACTTTACCTGGAGCATAATATATGATTGTTTCTCTTCTGAGGAAGAATACTAGTCAAATATATTATTCCAAGGTGATTGGGTCTTCTATTTAACTTTTAAATCTCTTAACAAGTTAGCCCCTTCCTACTTTTCATTTTTTTTTTAAAATATTCTACTGACTTGCACATAGGCATAGTAGAATTTTCTATTTTTAAGGCTTATTGCTATCTTTTATTTCTATGCCATAGATATTTACATTTATATTCCTTAAATTCCTGTGGTATACTGAAATGGTCAGGGTGCCACTGGCCTTGTGGTCATGGTCAGTCATGGCTCTCTTTGATATGGTATGTTGTTTCCTCCAAAGAAAAGTTTGTCCTGTTATTCCTCTGTTAGCATAGAGACAAGAAACTCAAAAATGAATGCTTTTAGGGATCCAGACTCTTCATATTCATGTAATCAATCAATTGATCAATCAATAAATATACCCACACATACATACACATTTAATTAAGATGTGAGTCACCATGCAAAGTGTTGGAAACAAAATCTAAAATATGAAAATAAATAATAAAAATAAATAAATAAAAATAAAAATAAAAATAATTATAAGCTCTGCCCTTGCAGAGCTTATAATCAAATTCAGAATTGATAAGAAAAAAATAGATCAAAAAGATGCTGATCTCAGTGAGAATTGGATGGGGAAGGAATGAGCTACTAGAAGTAGGGGCACTTGAGCTCATTTATAAAGGAAGTCACGGAGGCATGCAGATGGAGGTTGAAAAGGGGAGCATCTCAAGAATGGAGACGAGACAGCACCATAGCATGGAGACAAGAAGTAGCTGTTATATGTGAGGAAAACACTCAGAGGCCAGTCTGGTTGAATTGTATAATATGTGCTAGTCAGCAGAATATTTAAAAAAAAAAATGAAAAGTAGGAAGGGACTAACTTGTGAAGAGATTTAAAAGTTAAATACAAGACCACATATCACCTTGGAATAATATACTTGACTAGAATTCTTCCTTAGAAGAGAAACAAATATGTCATCTTCCAATACCTTGAATGTGATTAGATAGTTACCTCTAGAAAGACACACTTCACAGGCAGGGACCCACCTCTTTGAAGACCCAGTACATAAGATAATCCCCTTGCTATTTAGTAATTTATTTGTGTATCATTTTTCGTGACCTCAAGGACTATATCCATCGGGTTTTCTTAGCAAAAATTTGTCATTTGCTTCTCCATTGAATTAAGGGAAACAGAGATTAAGTGACTTGCCCAGGATCACAGAACTAGTAAGTCTCTGAAGCCAAATTTGAACTCAAACAAAAACTTCGTAACCTCCAGAACAAACTTTGAAAACACCAGTTTTGGGGCAGCTAGGTAGTGCAGTAGATAGAGCACTGACCCTGGAGTCAGGAGGACTTGAGTTCAAATCCGACATCAGACACTTAATAATGATCTAGCTGTGTAGCCTTGGGCAACTCACTTAACCCCATTGCCTTGCAAAAACCTAAAAAAAAAAAAAAGTCTGATTGATGAGACAATGTCCTCCCTGCATCCCATTCTGAGAATAGAGATCAATATTAACATAAAGTTCCAAATCAAGTAATAGAATGGGAAAATGAATAAAGAACCTGACTATAATAAAGCTACTCTGGTGACAGGGAAGATCAAGACACAAATTCAAAAGAATACAATTCAGACAAAAGAGTTACAAGAACAAAAAACAAAAATGTGATTTGGATACAAGCTCAGCAAGAATTCATGAAAGAGCTAAAAATAATTTTCAAAATCAAATAAGAGAAAAATAGTTAAAGAAATGAAAGTAAAAGAAGAAAATTATGAAAAGATATTTAACAATTAGGTAAGAGAAGTATAAAAATGTTGAAGAAATGATATTTTTAATAAAATTGGCCAAATTAAAAAAAAAAGATACGAAGATTCACTGAAGAAAATAATTCCTTAAAAGTCAGAAGTTGTCCAGAGGAAGCTAATGAGCACATGAGTCATAAAGAAATAATAGAACAAAGTCAAAAGAATTTTAAAAAGGGCACAGAAAATGAACTATCTCAAAGGAAACACAATTGACTTAGGAAATAGAATAAGAAAGCATAATTTAAGCATTATTGGATTAGCTAAAAGCCATAATCAAAGAAAGAGCGGAGAGTTATAATTTCAACAAATTATAAAATTGTTTTAATATTCTCAAACCTGAGGATAACACAGAAATTAAAAGAATCTGTGGATTACTTTTAGTAGTAGATCACTCCTGGAATGAACCCCAAATAGTAATTCCCAGGAATATTATAGCCAAATATCAGTTACAAAGTTAAAGAGAAAATACTTCAAGGAGCCAGAAAAACATTATGCAAATATTACTGGGTCACAGCATCACACAAGATTTTACAGCTACCACATTAAAAGAAGAGAGGGATTGGAATATGACTCTCCGTGAGACAAAAGAAATGGAATTAAAACCAAAAATATCTACTTCCAAACTGAGTACAAAATCTCCAGGGAAAATGGACATTTAATAAAATAGAGGACATTCAAATATTCCTTAGGAAAAGGCCAAAACTAAATAGAAAATTTGACTTTAAAATACAAGACTCAAGAGAAGCATAAAAAGGTAAACATTAAAAGACAAAATATAAGAAACTCAAGGTTAAACTGTTTGCTTTTCTATAAGGAAGATGTGACATGTATCTTCTAAGGCCTTTACCATTATTAGAGCAGTCAAAAAGATTCTACATACAAAAGGACTATGGAAATGAATGTATAACATTGGAATGATGTTAAAAAAAATGAATTGGTGAGAAAGAGGAATAATACCCTGGCAAAAAGCAGATGAGAGAGAAAACAGAGGAATGAAAAGAGGTAAAACTGATATGAGGGACAGGCAATTTTGAACCTTACTCACATATTAATTGGGAATATATATATATACACATGTAGATAGATATACATACAAAATTTGTAATAAATAACCCATCAGGAAAGAAGGGAATGTAATAAGAGAAAAACTGCATCTGTATGTGTATATGTGTAGGGGGTGGACAGTAGGAGGTGTGATAAAAGGAAGGGTAGATAAAAGAAGTCAGTGGGCAGAAATTAAACATAATTTAGAGAAGAACAAGGATTGAAAAGAGATAAAGAAGGATCAAGAGAAGATAACAGAGCAGAAGGAAATACAGAATTAGTAATCATAACTGCAGATACAAATAAGCCGAACTCACCCATAAAACAGAAGTGAAGAGCATAATGGATTAGAAATCAGCATCCTACAATATATTGTCTACAAGAGTCACCTGAAACAGGAAGACAGACAATTAAACTAAAGGGCCAGGGCAGATTTTTTTATGTTTAAGATGAAGTAAAAAAAAAAAAGGCAGAAGCAGTAATCAAGATCTCAGATAATGGAAAGGTAAAAATAGACCTAATTAAATTCATAAGCAGGGAAATTACATCTTGCTAATAGAAACCATAGACAATGAAGTAATATTAATACTATTCAAACACAGATATAGCATCCAAATTCTTAAAGGAAAACTTAGATTAGAGTAGAAAATCACAAATCTATGTCATTGGGGGAACCACAACTTTCCTTTTTCAGAGTTATTAATCTAGATGCATAATAAATAAGTCAAGGAAATGAACAGAAACTTTAAAAAATCAGATGATATATTTTTGGAGAAAACTGAATGGAATGAAAAGGAAAATACCTTTACTCAACAGTTTGGTAGCTTTACATAGTACCTTCACAAAAATTGAGCATATATAAGGGCTTAAAAAATCATAATCAAATACAGAAAAGATAAAATATTAAAAGTACTCTTTTCAGACAACAAAATTACATTGAAGAAAGAGTCATCAAAGTATACATTAAAAATTAATTGAGGAGTGGCTAGGTGGCGCACTGGATAGAGCACCAGCCCTGGAGTCAGGAGACCTGTGTTCAAATGTGACCTCAGACACTGAATAATTACCTAGCTGTGTGGCCTTGGGCAAGCCACTTAACCCCCATTTGCCTTAAAAAATTTTTTTTTAAATTCATTAAAAGCTAAATCGACTAATCCTAAAGATATGGTATTTTGTCCGTTGCTCTCAAGGAAGACCAGACATCAGAGAGGTGATATCATTACAATCATGTGAAATGGATTTGAGTGGGGGGTGTGCTGTTCTGTCACCAGTTTCACTTTCTCCTCTGGATCTGGGTCCAGTGGTCAGATAAGGTTAAGGATGGCTAGAGAGGCCCTGCATGTGAGGCATTCAAGAATGAATGAGTCACAGAATAAATCATAGGAAAAAAATTCATAATTTCATTAAAGAGAATGATAAACAAACAATTAAATAAATAAACATAAGAGAACAGATCAATGAATTGGGCAGGCAGTTCAAGAAAATTAAAAAGTAAATAAATTAAAAATCCCTAATTAGACCTCAAAATAGAAATGTTGAAAATCAAAGTGGAGATGAATAAATTTGAGTAAAATTATCATTCAACTAATAAATAAATGTAAAAGTTAATTTTATGAAAAATATAGATAAGCCATTGGTTAATTTAAAAAAAAAAACAAATCATTTATGTCAGAAAGGAAAGGGTTAATATGCCACCAATGAAGATGCAATTAAAGCAATTATTAAGTTATTTTACCCAATTATAAGTCAACAAAATTGACCACCTAAATAAAATGGATGAATATTACAAACAGCCCAAATTAACAGAGGAAATAGAATATTTAAATAAATCTATCATAGAAAAAGAAACTGAATAGTCCATAAATGAGCTCCCTCAGGAAAAAAAAAATTCAGGATCACATAAATTTATAAGTGAATTCTACCAACTATTTAAGAAACAATCCCGATATTATGTTAATTATTTGAGAAAAAATAAAGATGGAGTCCTACCCAATTCCTTTTATGATGCAAATATAGTTTTGATACCTAAGTCAGGGATATCAAAAACAAAGAAAGAAAATTATGAACTAATTTCCTAAAAATGCAATAATATGTAAAATGTAAAACCTTTATATTTTATATTATATAATATGTAAATGTATATTATGTAATATATAAAAAACTTTACATAAAATTCAAGATTACAGCAATTTCTCATGAAGATACCAGGAATGTAGGACTGATCCAATATCAGGAAAACTTTCTGAGTAATCAACCACATTAGTATCAAAAACAGCAAAACTCATATGATTATCTCAATAGTTGCAGGAAAAAACCTTTGACAAAATTTCTTAAAAGGATAAGTAGTGTTTCTTTAAAATGAAGAACAAGAATTATCTCTGGGGGATAAACCTGAAGCATTCAAATCCATTTCACATGATTGTAATGATATCACCTCTCTGATGTCTGGTCTTCCTTGAGAGCAACGGACAAAATACCATATCTTTAGGATTAGCCGATTTAGCTTTTAATGAATTTAAAAAAAAATTTTTTAAGGCAAATGGGGGCTAAGTGGCTTTCCCAAGGCCACACAGCTAGGTAATTATTCAGTGTCTGAAAGGCTGCACATCATCACTAATATTCAGTATTGTATTGAAAATGCTAAGTATCGCAGTAAGACAAGAAGAATGACATGTAGGAATAAAAGTAGACAATAAGGAAACAAAATCATCCCTCTTTACGGATAGGGATCGTAGAGAATTCATCAAAAAAGCAGTTGAAACCATTAGTAACATTAGTGGAAGGCTGTAAGATAAATCCACATAAATCATCAGTATTTCTAGATACTACCAACAAAACTGGAGAATAATGTGGGGGACTGTCCTTTTAAAAGGTGTACAGACTAAAATCAGGAGGTAGTGATAGAAAGATAAATTCCACTTAAATTAACTGCAGACAATATAAAATCCTTGAAGTATATACCTGCCAAGACAAACCCATGAATCTTATGAACACAATTACAAAATACTTTTCACACAAATAAAGAGAGCTGTAACAATTGAAAAAAAATTAATTGTTCATGGACAGGTCAAGCCAAAAGAATAAAAATATCTAAATTATTTAGATCTAAATTAAATTATTTAGTTCCACATTAAACTACCAAAGAAAAATTTTAGGGAGGTAGAAAAAAATCATAACAAAATTCACGGAAGAACAAAACATCAAAAATAACAAGGGAATCGAAAAAATAAAGAAAAGTAATCTTGCAGCTTTTGAATTATATTTCAAAGTGACAGTCATCAAAACAATCTGGTGCTGGCCAAGAAATAAATTAGTGGACCAGTGGAATAGATTAGGAACTTAACTCACAGTAGTATGTGACCATTGTAATCTAGTGTTTGATAAATTCAAAGATCCAAGGTTTTGATGTAAGAACTTAACATTAGACAAAATTTTCTGGGGAAATAGCCATTTTACAGTCTTACAGAAACAGAATATAGACAAAATTCTCACAATGTATACCACAATATAGTGAAAATAAATATGTAATTTAGACCTGAAGGACGATATCATAAATAAATTGGGGAACTTAAAAAGAACATGCACTTGTCAGATCTTTTGGAAATTAAAAGTGTTTATTACTGAGCAAAAAAAAGTAGAGAGAATTCCAATTTTCCACTCATCTCCAACATTCTCCTACTATCCTTTTTTTTTAACTTTGCAAGATAATAGGGTCAAGTGACTTGCCCAGGGTCACACAGCTGGGTAATTATTAAGTGTCTGAGGCCAAATTTGAACTCAGGCCCCACTGAGTTGCTCTATCCACTGTGTCCCCTAGTTGCCCTCTTCCTATCATTTTAACCAATCTGGTAGGTATAAAATAATATCTTAAGATTTTTAAATCAATAATTAAAGCATTTAATCAATAATCAATGCATTATAATCAATAATGATTTAGAACATTTTTATATACTGTACATTATTTAGATTTCTTTATTAGAAAATTTCTTGTTCATATCTTTTGACCATTTATCCATTGGAGAATAGCTCAAATTCTTCTAGATTTGACAAAGCTCTGATCATTATTTGTCAATTTCACTCCATCTTATTTTTATTCACTAATTTTCTTCTCAGCCTCCCTTTTACTCTATGCTGTTACCTTATGTTTTCTCCTTACCCTTTTATTCCTTATTTTACCCACTTCTCTAAAAATCCTTCCCTTATCTTTTCCCATCCATTATCCTATTCTTATTCTATTTAAAAGATAGTCCCCCACCCCATTCTCCAGTTTTCTAAACTTTCTCTCAAAGGTCCTATGACTTCTAAACTTACTTGGAAACACTTGGTTTCCTCTTCAACCCAGATGAAAATAAAGGCTCCAAAATTACTGCCTTTCCATCCCATCTGTATTTGTTCTTCACTTCATACTGTTTTTGAGATAATTGCTTCTTTCCTACTATTTTCTACCAGATTTTGTTTTTTTTAGAATCACCCCATCCTATACAACTCATTCACAACTTTTCTTTCAAAATATCTTAGTAATGATAACAGTTTTAAGAATACTGATAACATTTTCATTTATCATAAATAAATAGTTTACCTTTTATTTGTGTCTTATAATTGGTCTAATAATTTCCTTATTTGCCTTCTGGATTTTCTTATGGGAGTGTGGTGGCGCCCTAGGGAATAATGGAGTTGGGAAGAGAAGAGGGTTTGATGTGAAAAATGAGTTTAGTTTTGGATATGTTGGATTTAAATGTCTATAGTATATTCATTTTGAGATATGTAATAGGCATTTGGAAATGCAAGAGTGGCAATCAGAAGAGAGAGGGGAAAATAGATCTGAAAATCATCTGTTTAGGGATAATTCAGTCCATGGGAGCTAGTGAAATTGTAGCTGCTGGCTACTTGGGTTCTGTTCTGCCTATGAGGAATCCTTATTCATAGGGAATGGGAAATAAAACAAAAGTCTGTTAAAAAAGGACATAGGAAGGGAGAGAGAGGGAGAGAGAGAGAGAGAGAGAGAGAGAGAGAGAGAGAGAGAGAGAGAGAGAGAGAGAGAGAATAGTCCAGCAGCCTTAGCTAGGTCATCCTCAGAGAAGATTGCAGGCCCTAAACTGGAGTCCAGCTCAGGTTTTTATGTCTTGCTTCTCATCCAGAGGGCAAAGGGTGAACCCCCTCCCCTTATACTCAACCCAGAATTAGGCAGAGGGTAAAGACCAAGGAGATCATTTACATTAAACAATAGTACTTTAAGAATAGGGAGGATTCCATACTTTAAGAATGGGGAGGGTTCCCACTTCCCACCTAAGATTACAATTATTTCTGTTACAATCATAATTCTCTGCTTCAAGTCAATTTAATCTCCAGTCAATTTACATCTCCATCCAAATTCTTTCTGTTACATTCAAATTCTCTTCATCTTCCCCAGCATAGACCCCAAAACATCTCCACCCAAATTCTACATTCACAATTCTCTTTATCTTTCCCCTGCATCAAAATCACCAAATGATGCCCAAGTGCATCAAGTGAAATAGGATAGAGGAAAAAAGAAAAAAGACCCCAGGACAGTGTCTTAGGGGACATCCATGTTAGTGACTACTTAGATGAAGATCCCTCAAAGTTAACTAAAAGAAGCAGTTACACAAATGAGAGGAAAAGGAGAGAGTAGTGTCACAAAAAACTAAAGAGAATAGAATATCAAAGAGAAGAAGGTGATTGGCAACGTCAAAGCTACAAAGAGATAAAGAATGATGAAGACTGAGAAATTAATATATTGGTAGAAATACTGGAAAGAAAAAATTTAGTTAAATGATTGAGGCATCATCTAGACTGGAGAGAGTTATAAAGAGCAAGAGAGAGAGAAGAAATAATTCTAAATAGAGCAATTTCAGTGGAAAGATGAGGAGAGAAATCAGATAACAGGAAATTTAAGGCAAATGGGTTCTGATGACCATTAAAGTATCCGCCACTGTGTTTTTGGAAGTTTCATGTGGAATAGTCTGAGAGAGACAAAAAATAGCTTGAATAAATTGAAGAGAAGTGAAAAGTTGTACTGTCATTGGTTTGGATTTATTTTATTTTTTTCCCCTAAGGAGGCGATAGATCTGAGGATGTTTGTAGGCAAGAAGAAATCAGTAGAAAAAAAAGAGAAAAAAAATAAAACTTATTCTTCATTTTAAAAAAAATGTATTTTTGGCCTAGTGCTATTTGTCATTATCAGTAACTCAGATAAAAGCATTAATGGCTATGATTATTATATTTGAAGATGACAAAAAACTTGGAGGGACAGTTAACACATCAAATGTCCAAAGGATTTCTCTTTTTCTGTCAATGGCTTCACCATATTTTCATTCACCCAGCCTTGGTGTCATCTTCATTCTATTGTTTGCTTTCATAATTTTTTATTTATCAC
The DNA here is from genome assembly GCF_037893015.1 of Macrotis lagotis. Lineage (NCBI taxonomy): Eukaryota > Metazoa > Chordata > Mammalia > Peramelemorphia > Peramelidae > Macrotis > Macrotis lagotis. The sequence goes on along the minus strand of NC_133658.1, from coordinate 19,379,525 downwards.
CTACTCCATAGTTACACAGCCATCATCTGGAAGCAGGCTCTTATCATCCCTTGACTCGATCATTTTCATAAGTTATTTAGTTCCCCTGGTTCAACTTTCTGTCCACTGCACTGCATTCTCTATTTAGTTGTCCAAGTAATCTTCTTTTTTATATTTAGTTTTTCTATCCATATGCACATGCACATCTGCATGCATATATATTTTTAAATTACAAAATTTCTTTCTACCATCCCTTTGCACCCCCCTCCCCTCAGTGGTGAGCAGTCAGGTTACCATTGTACATGTTTTGATAAACATGTTTACAGGTAAATCATTTTTGTTATGAGGAATTAGGATTAAGTGAAAGAGATACATAAGAGATAATTTTTATAAAGTGTTCATCAGATTCTGAAGGGTTGTTTTTTGTTTTTGTTTTATTTTTGTTTTTTCTTCCTCTGGATAGGGATAACATTGTCCATCTTTGGTCATTTGTCTAGCTCTCTGAACTACTGAGAGGAGCTGCTTCCATCAAGGTTGATTGTCTCACAATGCTGTTATTTGTGTACATTGTTCTCTTGGTTCTGCTCCCTTCACTCAACCTCAGATTCTGTAAGTCATTCCATGTTCCTCTAGAGGCCAAGCATTTATGGTTTCTTATACAACAATAGTATTCCATAATATTCATGTACCACAACTTGTTAAGCCATTTCCCAATCAATGGGCATCCCCTCAATTTCCAATTCTTTGCCACTACAAAAAAAAGAGCAGCTATGAATATATTAGAACATATCGGACTTTTCCCTTTTTGAATAATTTCCTCTGCATATAGACTTAGAATTGGAATTGCTGGTTCAAAGGGAATGAATTAAAATAATCTTCTTAAAATACAGGTGTGAACCCGTCACATCACACACATAGTCAATAAATTCATTTGTCTCCCAATGACTTCTAAGATCAAATGGGAAAATCTTCTATTTTTCATTTAAAGTCTTTCATAGAACTCTGAAAACTGAAATGGAGAAGAGTTCTGTATGACCAGCAGTTGAATATGGGCCATTTGGTCTTGAGATTTGGTGACTGCCATTTGGAAGGGATGGGTGATGGACTCTGCTGCCCTCAGTCAATCAAAAGAGAGTCAGGGTCAGATCCCTGGAATGGCAGAGACAAGCACAGAGATGCATCTGGGGTGGCAATCAATCCTGGAGAAGTTAGCAGCCCCAGAGAGAGTCTCTCTTCTTTGTGATGGACAGGGCCACCCTGGAATGGGTTTATCCCAAGTAAGGGACCCATGCTTTGGAAAAAAGCATGGTTTTGCAACATCTTGTATCTCCTCTCCCCAGATCATTGAGTAACAGATTAGTCTTACCCTACCATTGAAAGTTTGCTAACATGAAATTAGACCATTGAGAGTCAGAATAGCTTTACTATACCAGTGAAAGTTGATGACCATATAATTATCATTTAGAAATAAGTGTACTGTCAAAGAGCATCAGTGATATTAAAAAGCCTTGACCCTAAAAGGTTAAATCCACTGATCCCTAACCACCCTGATCTAACTATATCAGACCACTAGGTTAACATGAAGTAGTGGGAATGGTGTCTTTATGCAAAGGCCCCTCACTTCAATCAATCTATATGCAAGTCATGACATCACTGCCCCAATGTAGAAGTCTTCTTTGATACTGGAGGACAGCAACAATTACTACGATAGCTTCTATCCAAGCTACTTTACTTGTTTTCTTACCCTCCTTGCAGACACCACTCAATTCGACTGCCCCTCATGCTTAAAGTGACCTCATCTTTGCTTTTTTAGATTCTTTGAATTCCTAAAATAATTAGCCCAAATCTCGCCTTCTGTTCCATTAGCCTTCCCTCTGAGTTTACCTTCCTTCAACTTTGTATCTGTCTTTTGGTTACCTATTTTCTTACATTAAAATGTGAGCTCCCTAATCCAGTGATAATTTTTGCCTCTCTTTATACCCCCAATACTTGGCATAATGCCTTGGATCTAGTAAGATCTCACTCAATGCTTTTCAGTTGACTGATGGACTGGCACCAGATCAGAACTTTGGAACAGACTTAATAGTGTGGAATTTATTGGAAACAAACCTAATGCCCTGTACATAGGACAGATAGGTGACACAGTGCATAGAGTACCAGGTCTGAGTCAAGAATGCTTATCTTCCTAAATTCAAATCTAACCTCTAGCTTGGTAACCCTAGACAGGTCACTTAACTGTTTTTCCTATTTCCTCACTTATAAAATAAACCACTCCAGGATCGTTGTCAAGAAACTCCAATTGGAGTTTCAAAGAGTTGGGCATAATTGAAACAATTGAAAGACACCACACATGGGTTCAAAAAAAGGCCTTTGCAAGCTGGCAAATTTCTTGATGAGAACCAGGTTGGTAAAGGGCCTTGAATCCATTTGGGGATTAGCTAAATGAAATGGGAATGAAGAAGCAAAGACAGAGAGGGGACACAATGGAGTTCTTTGAGTATTTTTAGAATCCAGTATCAAGATAAGTGTCAAGATGACTAGTATGGTTCAGGATGCAGCTGACTGTGGCATTTTTAATGTCTAAGAAAACTCTTGAGTTCTCCACTGTGTCTCTTTCATGGTCTTTGGACAAATCACCTGGGGTAAACCAATGCACTAGGCAATGAAGACATAAAGACAAAATAGAGACAGTCAATGTTTTTGAAGATTATTTACATTTAACTGGGAGAGGGGATTGCTAGAGGTAAATATTCCAGTTAATATAGCAAAGTAAAAAAAATAGTATAAAGTATTATAGAAATTTAGGCTATAGAACTTGAAGAAACATTTAAGAAGTTACAGTCCTTTCACCTCATTTTTGTAAAGAAGGAAAAAGGGTAAATATCAGAGTGAGATTCCCAACCTCGGTTCTTCTCTTAAATATCCGGGGCTTCTCTCTTCAGGTCTTTCTTTGATGATGGAGGAGCATATCTACTGGACTTTGTCTAGGAAGGCCTGGAGTATCAGAGATTGAGAGTGAGAAAGGATGCTAGAAGCCATTTAGTCCATTTGACATTTGAGGAAACTGAGTTCAATCAATGTGACCTTCCTAGGACCCCATAGTACATACATATAGATGAGGTGTTAGTTAATATGATCCTTGAGTAATGTATGGGAAATCACATCATATTAGAGGTGGATAGGATTTTAGAAATCATTATATTTAAATTTCTTTAAAGTTTTATTAAAAATTTTATTTTTCAAATTTCATATAAAAATTTTCAAAAACCTTTTAGTTCCACATTCTCTTTCTCTCTTCATTTTACCCTCTCCATTGAGAAGGTAAGCACCTGGATATAGGTTATACATGCTCAGTCATGCAAAATATATTTCCATATTAGTCATGTTGTGAAAGAAAACATTTATTGAAAAATGGACAAAATAAAGAGAAAAATAGTGTGCTGTGATCTGCATTCAGATACCATCAGTTCTTTCTCTAAAATTGGTATAGCGGTTTTTCATCATAACTGTTTTTGGAATTGTCTTGGCTTCTTGTAGTACTCAGAATAGCTAAGTCATTTGTTGTGGATCATCACACAGTGCTGCTGTTACTGTGTACAATGTTCTCTTGGTTCTGTTTACTACACAATGGAAGATAAGGAACCAAGTGGTTCTGTTGAAGCAGTGGATCTTGGTGATGGAGCATCTTGAATGTGAGTCCAGAAAATGTAGATTCAATCCAATTATGTCTTTACAGTTTTTTTTAAACCATCCTGCTCTTTGTTTCTAATGGCACAATAATACTCCACAATCATGCAGCTTATTCAGTCATTTCCCAATTGATTGGCATCTCCTCAGTTTCTAATTCTTTGCTACCTCAAAAAGAGCAGCTATAAACAGTTTTTGCATATTTTTAAAAATCTCTTTAGGATACAGACCTAGTAGGGATGTTGCTAGGTTGAAGGTATTCACAGTTTTTTTAGTTTGGAGAACATAGTTACAGATTACTCTCCAGAGTGGCTGGATCACTTTACAATTCCACCAATAGTACATTAATAACCTAATTTACTCACATTTCCTCCAAATTTATCATTTTTCTTTTCTGTTATATTAGCCAATCTGGCAAATGGGAGATAGTGCCTCAGAAATACTTTAGTTCACATTTCTCTAATTCATTAAGAGATTTAGAGAATTTTTTCACAATTATAACTTTGATTTGTTCATTTGAAAACTGCCTGCTCATATCCTTTGATCATCTATTAATTGGGGAGTGACTTAATCTTATAAGTTTTATTGGCAAGGCCATGAGATTAAGTGACTTGCCCAAGGTCACACAGCTAGGTAATTATTAAGTGACTGAGACTGGATTTGAACTCAGGTTCTCCTGACTCCATGGCTGGTGCTCTATCCACTGAGCCACCTAACTGCCCCTAATCTTATAAGTTTCAATCCATTCTCTATAGATTCAAGAAATGAGACTTTTATTAGAGAACCTTGTTTAATTTCTTTCACAGTTATGATTACATCAAAAAACTTTAAAAAAATTAGAGTTGAGAACTTTTTAAGATATTAATCTCTTCTGGATGAAGGTTTTTCATTTAAAAAAATAGATACTAGCATCTGCTTTACAAAGTTATTGTGAGGTCTAAATGAGATGTTTCTAAAGTATTTTGGAAATAATGAGTTATATTAATTTTTATTTTTGTTCTTTTCCTATTATCATCATCATCATTATTATCATCATTCATTCTTACATAGAAAAAAAAAAGAAAACCAGATTATAAAATGATGATCTGATGAAGGAATAAATCTGGTAACCATTGAGCTAACACTTTGGTAAAAGAAGCAGTGGATCTTGGTGATGGAGCATCTTGAATGTGAGTCAAGAAGATGCAGATTCAAATCCTCAAACACACTAACTGTGGGATCCTGGGTCATTCACATGCTTTAGTTTCCTCATCTGTAAAATGAAGGGCTTGTGGTCTGTATTCTATTGATTCCTTCCATCTCTAAACTTGCAATCCCATGCACTATAAAACAGATTTGCTGACTCTAAGTCCATTGCTTTTTTTTCCCATTACAGGTGGTACTAGAGCAATATTTGTAAAGATGAAGGACATATATTCTAGATATAAGGACTAGTAAGACCTAGAAGGTCAGAAAGTATAGGGTTCCTTGAAAAAATTGTATATATTTCAGTTTGATTTGAGGGTAGGGAATATGGAGGATGACATAAGTCAGGAAAAGACAAATTGGAGCTTTATGGCTTAAGCCTTAGATACAAGGCTAAATGTTTTAACCTTCATTTGGCAAAGGATGGGGAGACATGAAAGGATTTTGAGCAGTGGAGTGACTTCATCCAGTGTAAATGTTTTGTTTTTGTTTTTTGTCCTTCAGGTTATCAATATGACTGGATTAGCTTTTAAAAGTATCGTTTTATTTTCTTGTAAAACCCAATACATTGAATGCTTGTCTGTGGCGACTTACGGGTAGACCTTGGAACAATTGCTGCAGATGTATTTACAGTAATTCTTGACTAATGTTGCTTATGCTGGTCCTAATCTGAACCTGATGGACAGGGTTATTTTTAGTGTAACCTTGGTATTTTGCTCAAAGGAATGCAAATGTCATTACAGAAAGGAAGGGATAATAGCTGGATGGAAAATTGAAGAGAACAGTTGTCTGAGAAAAGTACAAGGATGGCCCCCTGCTTAAACAGACACCAGGTATGTGACCCCACGTGGGTACAGGCTCAGAGGCTGGTGTGAGAGGGTGATTTTCTCTGCAGGCCTATTCCACTCACAAGGAGGTTTATAGGAAGCCTTATTAACATTGGCTCTGAAATATGTAAAAGTCACATATGCTAAATGGAAAATTGGGACAAGATAGGGAACCAAGTGGTTCTCCTTTCAAGCAGGGAGTAGATCTAAAGCCTTGGGAGAAATTACTTCTAAGGACTCTACTCCCTGAATCATAGAATCTAGAATGTCAAACATCTGAGTAATGTTGAATTTGTTAGGTATGGGATCTACAATGCAAAATGAGTTAGAATCCACAGGAAAATAATCTAATCTCTCTGGGGCTCAATTCCTTATCTATAAAAATGCTGGAGATGGACTGGATGACTTTGTAGGATTCTCAGTAGTTATATCCATAAATTGATGGTCTTATGTAAGGACCACAGAGGATTCCAGTATAATCTTTACTTTACAAGCATCTTTTCTACTGTATCTCTAAGAAATATATGCCTTCACTTTCAACTAGGGATCCCATGATGGGAAATCCATTGCTTCCCAAGGGAACCTATTCAACTTTTGATAGGTCTCATGGTTAAGAAAGTTTTACTTAACCTTGCTCCAACCAGGGAAAGACTCCTAGTGAATCTTTGACCCCAGGGACAAAACAGGCCCCTCTCAATAAAATAATATATCCCTACCCTAGCCTAAAGGATTAAGTCTTTAACATATCATCAAAATATCATTACTCTGGGGCAGCTAGGTGGCACAGTGGATAAAGCACCGGCCCTGGAGTCAGGAGTGCCTGGGTTCAAATCCGGTCTCAGACACTTAATAATTACCTAGCTGTGTGGCCTTGGGCAAGCTACTTAACCCCATTTGCCTTGCAAAAACCTAAAAAAAAAATATCATTACTCATTACCCCATCTCTTTCCTCAGACCTATCCAGGCTCCCACTTATGTTTACCTAAGGACAATATATGTATATTCTTTTAAAATCTCACTTTCTTCTTACCCTCTAGTCCGTTGAGTTGCGTCTCTTTTTTTATGAAGCTAGCCTGCTCTTGAGAAGTGTGATCTTCCAGGTAATCTTCCATGCTTTTACTTCTTTCCTTACTATTTATCCCCTCATGGCAGCTAATGTTGCTGATATTGTTGTTTCTGCTAATCCCTTTAGGGAATCAGTGATTTTACTCTTTCACTGTTCTGCTAGCCACAGCAATATTTAAATACATTTTTGATCCCCCCCCCAAAGGTTCGCTTACAATGATTCTATCCCTCTTCAGATGCTATTATTCCCTATTTTAAAAATACATACAATAATAATTTTATTCTTCATTTTCAATGAAGATCACAACATCAGGAAAGTGGACAAGCACATCAATTGGTGAGTGAGGGGGTCCATGCTAAGTCACTAGCCTCACTTTCTCCTCCAGAGCCATCTGGATCCAGTGCAGATATGAAATAGTACAACTGGAGATGACTGCCCCTGGATGTGAGGCAATCAGTGAGGCAAGTTACTTGCCCAAGGTCACATAGCTAGTAAGAGTCAAGTGTCTGAATTCAGATTTGAATTCCTGTCGTCCTGAATCCAAGGCCAGTGCTCTATCTACTGCATGACCTGGCTACTCTTGTAAATACATATCTTCCCTGAATAGACTACAGACTCCTTGAAGGCAGATAATATTTTTACTTTTCCTATCCTTGGTACTTAGTCATTGGTAGTCATTGATATTTGTGGATTGATTAACTCCAAATCTGAGTCTGTTACACCCAACTTTATCCTCTGAAGGGAAGCAGAATAAATGCAATGCCTCTTTAAATTGACAATCTTGCAAATATTTAAAGACCATTCTCATAGTCACTCTCCTCCCATTCTGCTATTTTCCTCACCGAGTTAAAGTCTCCTTTTTTGGAAGACTTCCTTTGGACCCTCCATGCACCACCCCTCTTTGGTGAAAGGTTTTGAGCTAGATTTCTCTCTCTAATACTCTCACTTGGTAATCTCATCAGCTCTCATAAAGTGCAATGATCACTTCCACCCAAATGATTCTTGGATTTGGGGGTTCAGTTCTAATGCTGTTGAAATCCAGTTTTCCTTCGCCAACTGCTGATGGATATTTCCAATTTGTTATCCTATAGGTCCTTCTGATTCAGAATGTTTGGAACAAATCTCAATATCTTTTCCTCCAAACCCTCCTCTCTTCCTAATTTAACTATAGTTAAACTATATGGAGGATGACTCCATATCACTGTCCTTCCATTCATGCAGATTCACAACTCCAGAGTCAACAATAGTTCCCCAAGTCTCTTATGCACCAACAGTTGTTGCATTTTGTTAGTTCTACCCTCCTAACACTTGATACATTTATGCCTTCTCTGCATCCACTTGGGCTTCCTTCACCTCTTACCCAAAGTACTGGGAAGCCTTGTCTTTAGTCTTTACTTATCCTATATAAGCTAGCCAAGGTACCTAACTGATATTCTAAGAGTCCCCGACTAACTAGAGGTAGCGTGCTATAAGGTAGAGGTGGTAAACACTGGAGAGTTCAGATGTACAACATTTCCAGTGCAGCTGAAACAGATTAAAATATGATTGGAAAGTATTTAGCAAATACAATAAAACATAGATAACATTACACTTTAAAATGAAGTCAATATGGCAGACATCCTTTTGTACGTATTAGTGGTGCCCTTTCTATTTCAGTTTAATTGTACTGGTGCATAGCGGGGTAGAGAGCTGGAATCAGAAAGATCTGGGTTTGAATTCTGCTTTGGATTCATGCTAATTCAGGGACATTGGGCACATCACAAATGTGCCCTGGACTTCAAATTTTCCATCTGTTAAAACTATGATGCTATGAATCCTGTCTTTCCCTGAAAACTGAAACTGAGATAAGAATGAATGGAACCATTTCATGTTGATTTAGGCAGGTCATTATGGAGCCAGAGCATTACCTCTCTCTTCCTGGGGTCTTCTGATTTTCTAATTCAAGCTAAGATGGTGAAACAGGATATTTACTAACTATTTAATTTGTATTTAAGATTCCTTTGAGGCAACCAGCACAGCAATAGGTAGAACACCGCACAAATTCAAATGTGAACTCAATCACTTACTATATCATCCTGAGCACATCACTTAGCACATTTAACTTTGGAATGGTAATAAATGAGGATGACGGTAATGATGCCAACTCTCAGGACTTTTGTGGGGAAAAAAAACAACAACAGAATAATCCTCGCTCTCAAGGAGGAGGTTATACTTCCATTACCTCATATGATCTTTACAACAACCCATGAAAGAGGTGTTTTACACACTATGGTGCCTCATTAATCTACTTTCCTTTATTTCTCACCATTTTTGTGTTCAGAATTTGATGTCATGTATTCTTTCCAGAGAGCCTTCAAGTTCACCAGGAAGGGGGCAGGCTGCATTTTTAGTAACTTGTTAAGTATCCTTGGTGTGAAAGCACCCTATATGTAAAGACAAAAAACCCCTTTTCCCACATCCTTCCTCTGGTAAAAGAGCTCAGATTCTAAACAAGATAAGACCAATTTAAATATAGACCCACATTCATGTTAATGGCAACTGGCCAAAATCTAAAAAATTAAACCAAAAAAAAAATCTCAAAACAAGACCCAGAGACAACAACCTACAGATGGATATACCTTATACTGCTCTCATGATTTTCTTTCCTTCCTTTCTTTTTTGGGATGGTTGGAGAAATGGGAAGAAAGGGTGATGTTTAAAAAAAATTACTTAAACAAACAAACTGAATTCATCATTGCTAGAACAGAGGGCGCCTAAGTTTTTCAAAATCCATTATACAGTTGGGATTCATTGGAGGAAAAGCAAAGTGGTCTGTGAGGGGAAGCCCCAGAGAAGGAAGTGGGATTCCTGTACGTTATTCCTGAGTCTGCCCCGGAATCTATGCATTTCCAGCACCCTGGAGGGAAAGTGACATAGTTGAAATTATGGTAAGGGTAGGGTTTGGAGAATATCACTATAGGGGCATTCAATAAGAACTAAAAAAGAAATTAGAGATTATCCAGTAATAGTCTAATGTCTTACATAATATATGGGAAACTGAGTCTAAGAGAGAGGAAGGATTATATTCAGTCACAGAGGGCGAAGCTAGGATAGTTGAGTTTCAAATTAAATTCAAGACCTAGGGGCTAGAATACCTGGCCTGTGATAGAGAAACAGGAAAGTTGTCTGGATTAGGGGCCGTTCACATGCCCATGTTACATTTGACACGTACATGTGTTCAGACATTGACATATAATTCAAGTACATATACTCTGTCATTAGAAAGTCTGGTGTTTCAGATCCATCCAATTGGATATGTCACTCAAACTCTCTGGAGCTCAGTTGCCTTTTTGAATATAGAGGCCACTTTATGGTCCCTTTAAAATTCCAAATCTATAGTCCTGGGATACAGCCTTCTTTTTGGAACTTGCTTAAGTTGTCACAATGAAGTAACAAGAAGAATCGAAATTTCAATTTGAGCCTTTTATAAGCAAATATAAGGAATGGTACTTAGTGTTTTTTTTTCCAAATTTGAATAAATAATAAGAAAAATTGAGAGTTGACCAATATGTGGAGAAACTTGCCTTCGTAGATAATGAAGCTGATTGGTCATTTCATTCTTTGGCCCCAAAAGACTCTCCTATTGAACTTAAAAAATCAAATCAACCTAATGTGATGTAATAAAAGCAGAAATTCTTCCTTAGAGGAGACCTATATGGAAGACTATCTCTGAGAATAATGCTTACAGATCAAAATTGAGTGAGTAGAATGATTTTTTTCCTGCTGTCCACTTTAGGAGGTAACTGAAGTCTTGTATTATCTAGATTTCTCTATAATAACTATTTATCTATTATGTAATAATTTATTGATTTTCTTCTAGAATATTTTCCATCACTGGAGGAGTACTAGAGCCAATTACCTTTTTTTTAAACAGGAATGTTTGTAAAGTTTTTTTTTTGATTAAAAAAGTCCATCATTTCACTAGCTGTTGTTGGTCAAAGAATAGGATTGGGAAGATTTAGCCCATTTAGTTCTAGAATTTTTACCCTGTGTCTACTCTGCTGGGTCTATGTGGTAGTTGTCTTGTGTAGTTTTATTTCCTAATATATTCCCAGCAACATAGCTTTCCTTTATGCTTTCCAGATTTAGAACCATAATTAATTAAATCCTGCTATCACTACTGGAAGGAGTAGATCAATCAATTTCTCTATGTCTTTCCTTGGTACCTTTATGACTTAACTTTTTTCCAATCTCCACTGATACCCTATATGTTATGTCTTCTCAATTACACAGATAAAGAGAGATAGAGATAGGGAGAGATAGGTAGACAGAGAGAGAGAGAGAGAGAGAGAGAGAGAGAGAGAGAGAGAGAGAGAGAGAAAGAGAGATGGAAAGAGGAGAGACAGAAAGATATATGTGTATATATATATATATGTATATATATATATAGAGAGAGAGAGAGAGAGAGGAGAGAGATGAAGAGAAAGATAGATGGAGAGAGAGAAAGAGAGAGAGAGAGAGAGAGAGAGAGAGAGAGAGAGAGAGAGAAGTAGATATATTTTCTGAAAGAATGAATGAGTGAGAGTGAGCATTATTAGAAATCTTATGTGCTAGGGGATGGAAATACAACTAGAAGACAGTGAATCAGTTCCTACTATTGTGGAGCTCACATTTAATGGGTGAAGAAAAGTGGTGGGCAGCAGTTAGAAAGGAAATGTTGGACCAAAGGGTGGAGAAGCCTGGGAAGTAAAGTGGAGGCCAGTTATTGTCCAGAAATGTGGAAGTTCACCTGTCAAAGGGTGATATCCAAGGCTGATGTTGAAGGTCGGGGAGTGTAGAAGAGAAGGCAAAGGCTAGGGTGGAGGCGGCATGGTGAGGAGATGGTCATTTAGAGATCTGCATCCGAATGCAAGTTTCTAGGGAGGAGGTCTAGGTCTCTACATTTTTCTTTTCCCAAATCAACGCCATTATAACTAAGAAAGACTTGTCCCCTCTCCCAGCCCCATTTCACTTAATTTTCTAGAGAAGATGGAAGAGGATGGGATCTGGGACTTGTCCAAGGAGAGCTCATGTTGACAGGCTTTTCAAAGTCAGGGAATTTCCCATTAACCTCCTCCCCTAAGCTTTTCTTCTTGAGAGATGCCACCCCCCACCTCACCTTAGTGTAGGAGGAAGAAGGGAGTCCTGGTTTACACAGCGTGGGCATTTTATTTTACTTTCTTCTTCCTTGAAACTCAGCATTACTTAATGTTCCTTAACAGCAATTTTCTAAGTTCACATCCTGTGGCACCCATCCATGGAAGGAGACCCCTTGGTGCCTTTTTTCCCCTTGACTCATACACCCTGTCCCAATTATTTAGAAAAGTAGTCACAGCCAAATGTCAACAAAGGTTGGACTTAGTAGATGAGTTAAATTAGAAATTTTCTTCTATGGAGCATTCCTCCCAATACTGACACACTGCTATGTTATCTTTCCTATGTCTTCTGTTCTTACCAGATTTGTGGCCAGCTGCATTAGACACTCATAACCATTGGGGTCATCTATCCTGGGAAAGTCAGGGGTCCAATGGGAAGAATACTAGTTCGAGAGTCAGAGTGAAATCAGCAAGATTTTATTTAGCTCCTACTGTATGCCAGTCACTGTTAAGTGTAAATACAAACAAAAATCAGAGTTCTTCCCTTCAGAAGCTTGCGTTTCAGAGAGAAAATAGCACCATAAAAAGAATATGCAAAGGAGAAAGGGGAATGGTACAGAGGAAGAAAATACCAGGTTGGGAGTTTGGTGGAGGAAAAAGGCTAAAGAGCTGAATAGAGAAGAGTGGAGGAGGGAGTGTAGATGGTCAGGTCATTTCCCATAAAATGGAACTTCTGAGAGGAACTGACCCCTCAGAAGTAGAGGCCATGAGGCTGACCATATAGACAGAAGTTGGGTTCAAATCTTTCCCTCAATGCTTGCAATTTCATATCCTAGCCTAAGTCACATAATATCCCTTACCCCCTTGTTTCTTCAGCTGTAAAATGAAGTTGGACTGGATGATCTCTGAAGTCTCTTCTAGATTTCGATTCTAGATTCTAAATTAAATATCCTTTGACCTGTCACCCCCTTTCCCCAAAACTTTCTAGTTTATCAGTGTTCTTCCTGAAATGCCATACCACAAACTGAATACAATCCCATGTATGTAGGGTTGAGATCAAGGGTATCTTTACCTCCCCAGTTCTGGACATTAAATCACTCTTAATGCAGTCCATGACTGGCTGCCTAATCATACTATTATTTCAAATTGATCTTTCTACTCTTTTAGACCCCCCTAGACTTTTTTTTGGTTTTTTAAATGCTATCTAGTCAAGCCTTGCCCATTTTAGGCTCAGAAAATATGATGCTGAGTGTAAGATTTCAGATCCACCCCTATTATTTGTCTTCTTATTAACACGAGAGGCTATCTGATCTATCAGACAGAGATTCAGGAGTCAGGAAAACCTGAGATCAAGCCCTAGTGCCAACATGTGCTGACCCTGGGCAAGTCACAACCACTGGATCTTCTGGGCAACAAAATTGTAAAGAAAGAAAATCTCCTTTGGTAGAGATTTTCAGCAGAATCTCCAAAAATCAATAAAGTGACACATACAGAACTCTCCCTTATCCAATTTAAAGAGGAAGGAAGAAACAAGCATTTATTGTCTACTCTAGTTCAAACAGTGTGCCAGGAGCTTTACAAACTTTTATTTCATGAAATCCAAGCAACAACTACTGCTATGATGCCCATTTTGAGGTTGAATAAACTGAGGCAGGCAGACGCTAAGTGATTTGCTGGAGGTCACTCTGCTAATCAGTGAATGAGGCCAAGAACTCAAAAAGATGAATCTTCTTGTCTCCAGGCATAGAGCCAGGTCCACTATACCATCTAGCTGCCCCCTCTATTGAATTAGGTAGTAATGAATGTATCACTATTTGTAACAAGTTAACATATATTAAAGTATTTTAAAATACTTTATGTATAATAAATATATAATATCAATGTATACATTATAAATATAGATGTATATAAATGGTATATTGTTATTATCAAGTATTATTATTATTAGTTTTATATTGTCTCACCATCAAACCTATCCATCATCTAATCCCTTAAGGGTTTTTTTTAAATACATGGGCATTTAATTTGTAATGATCTATATCATAGGATCATAGATTTAAAGTTGGATTTTTCTGTTTCTTGGCATTTGTTTAGGCCCAGTTCTAATATCACCTCCTCCAGAAAACTTCCCTGATCTCCCTGGTTGGAACTGAATGTTCTTCCCCACCTCCCATGGACCTTACCTAGTTTTCATGCCTCCTTTAGGATCTTTTTCCCTTGTCTTCTACTTGAAAGTTTCTTTAGTCTTCTGATGAATCTTATTTTCTTCCACATGTAAGCTGAATTATCTAGATCACTTCATTTCCCATCATGCTTCTGGTTTTGTTTTTGGTAACAACACACTATAGTTATTGTAGAGTTCTGTATATTGGATTTGATCCATGCTGATGATTCTTGGAGCTCCTTATCCAGTTCTAACCTTTCTCCTAACTTCCCGACTCAGATCTCCAACTGCCTACTAGATGGCATGAACCAGATGGCCTGTAGACATTAAACTCAACTTGTCCATGGCAGAACTCCTCTTAAACCTTCCCTATCTTCTAATTTTCTTATTACTGTTGAGGATCACCCAGTCCCCCAAACTAAAAATGTAGATGGTATCTTCAACTCCTCATTCCCTCTCACTATCCATACACAATCTGTGATTGATTTTTCCTCTGTAACATATTTACTATATGGCTAGAGCCTTTCCTTTAACAAAATTAACACCCTGGTACCAGCCCTCATCACCTCAAGTACAAACTACTATGGGAAACTTTGGTTTGATTTCCTTGCCTCAAGTCTCTCCCTATTCTAGTCCACTCTCCAAAGTGATTTTCCAAGATCTGACCTTCTTACTCCAATACTGAATGGACTCCAGTGGCTTCCAATCACATCTCAGATAAATATTAAACCTTCTGCTTGGCAGAAGCTCTTCATAACCTGTCCTCAGCCATATACACCTTTCGTGTATACTTATGCCTTATTCCTACACACTTTCACACTCAGTGATACTGAAATCCTTGCTGCTCCTCAAACAAAGAGTTTCAGACCCCAGCTCTGGGCATTTTCACTGAGAATTTAGGTAAGAGCCCGGAATTTTAAAAAGTAAGCTTTTGAGGTTTGAGATGGGACAGAAAAACTCATTCCAATGAGCATGTGAGCAATTGAATGTTAATTATAATGATATGATGTTATCAAAAGAAATAGCCTGGGTCTTTTGAAAGTGGTTTTCTGCTACTTATATTCAATTGTAAATTCAATTATGGAAAAGATTCTGCCTTAATGCTACCTGAAATTGAAAAGCCATCAGAAAAATGAAGTGGCTCTGAGGCTCACTGGGAGTGGGGAAGCAAGGAGGCAGAAGCCCCATCTCATTGCTCACTAAGACTTGAAGCTAGAATTGACTAAGTCAAGTTATTAAACTGAAAAAAATTGGATCTTGGGGCATTTGATGCATAAACCAAGGTAGCAATAACAGCTGCATGGGGAAAGTTCAGTTATTCCTTGCCAATTTCTTTTCCCATGATATAAAGAAATTGAGGTGAGAGTTCATGAATTGATAACTAGCTGTATGACCCTGAACAGTTCTCAAGGTATTTAACTCCATGAACATTAAGGTCTTTTCAAGATCTGTGATCTTGTATTTCAGAGATAAAGCTCAAAACTGGGTCCTCTTGATGGGTTTTCCATCCACTATGCCACATTATTTCCCCTAAAGTTTCCTACTTTGTGAAAAATAATATTTGGGGGATTATTATGCATATTGTAGTATGTTTGTGTGTATGTGTGTGTGGCGGGGGGTTGTGAGGGAGACCTGTACTTTATTTGATATAGGGAACTCCCAGTAAGGGAGGACTTATTTCTTTTCAGTGGTGATTGGTGCCTTCTGTGCAACTTTACAGTCCTAGAAAATTGCCTGGGGCCACTGGGAGATTATGGGACTCTGCCAGAGTCCCACAGCTAGCCTACATCAGAGGTGGGTGCTTCAGGGTCTTCTGGAATCCAAGGCAGGCTTTGCATCCACTATTTCCTTCTGACTTACCAGATCTTTAGCAAGGGCCTCCATTTCATTTCATCATCCACTTCTGGAATCTTTACAGTCTGGTTCCTAACCTCATCTTCTAACTAGGGCTATTCCTTCTAAAGTTACTAATGTTCCCTTCATTGACAAACCATTCATCTTTCTCATCACCTCTTCAGCCTTTGACACTGTCAACCACCTTCTTCTCTCCAGGTTTTCATAACATTAGTTCTCTTTCTACTTATATGATTGATCTTTTTTGATCTCTTTTACTGGATCTTCTTCCAGGTCACATTGGCTTAAAAAAAAAAAAACAAAACAAGAACCTGGTAGATCATTTAGTCCAACCTACTCTTTTTATGGTCATAGGAACTAAGGCCCAGAAAAAGTAAAAAAATTCAGGACAAGAGCTACAGACACTTTTAGAAATATAAGGGATTCTGAGTGATAACATTTCTCCTATATACCCCTTCTCTCTTCTGACACTTTAGTGCAGCCCCTCATTACCTAGGCTAATGCAAGAATTTGTTTCTGGATCAGCCCTCCTAAAGTGTATCTCCTCTCCAATCTATCCTCCATTCTCCCACAAAGGTAATTTTCTCAAAGTGCAGTTTTGATTATGTCATTCTACTCAATAAACTCCAGTCACTCCTCATAGCCTCCAGGATCAAACAGAAAATCCTATATTTCACTCATAACCTGATCTCCATCTCCTAATTCTTTGTATTTTCATAAGCTGTTCCCCATGCCTGGAATTCTTTTTCCTTATTTCATCTTCATTTTTCCATGATGTCTTCAGGTCTTAAATAAAATTCCATCTTTCATAGGAAGCCTTTCTCTAGTGCTCATCATCCCCAATTCATCCTGTGTCCATCTTGTTTGTATTGTGTTCCTTTTTTGAAGAAGACCAATGACACCACAGATGACATATTGATTTGTGTGTGAATTGGATTAAAGTCAGTCTCATTCTTCCTGAATCACCAAAGTCCAGTGGTCAAAGGTCAAGGCAACTGACTATGACTCAGCATGCCATGGATGACCTTGGCATCTTTATTTGAATGTTGTCTTTCCATTAGACTGGTAAAACTTTGAGAGCAGATTGTCTTTGTCTCTCTTTGTCTTCCCTGAACTTAGCATAATGTCTAGAAGTAAACAATAATGTCTAATATTCATAGAGCTTTGCAATTGGCTTTCCATACATAGGATCCTAGACCTAAAACTTGGAGGTATCTTAAAAATTATCTAGACTAATGTTTTGATTTAGCAGAAAAGGAAACAGTTTCAGAGAGTGGAACTGATTTGCCCAAGGTTACATATAGCAGCAAAGGTCTTGAATTGGAAGGAACCTCAAAGACCATCCAGTCCAATCTCTTCACTTTGAAGATAGATAATGCAAATGAGGGCAGTAAGGGTTGGGTAGTAGGCCCAACCCAATACTTGGAATGCACTCCCTCAACTTTGCCTCTTAGAATTCCTACTTTCCTTCAAAATCTCAGTTTAAATACTCCTCCTTACATGAGTACTTTGATGATCCTTAAAACTGTTATCACTGTCCCCTGAAATTTCACTAGGTTTATTTTAGATGTCTCTTGTATCTGTAAAATGAGCTGGAGAAGGAAATGGCAAACCACTCCAGTATTTTTCTCAAGAAAACTTCAAATAAAGTTACAGAAAGATGAACATAACTGAATGATTGAGCTAAAACAAAAGAAAATGAAGTTTAATGAGGGTATTTGACTTACCGAAGGTACGCAGTTTGTAAGTATTATTGGATGGGATTTAAACCCCCCAGTTCTCTGATTCGAGAACCAGTTTTCTTTGAGGAGTCAGTGAATGCCTGTCAGTATTAGAGTAGAGTTTATTTTCCAGTTCTTGTCCTTCATTATCAAAGAAAACCAAAGACCAAACTAAAAACCCAAAAGACCAAAAGATCAAAAATATAAATAGAAGTGTAAAACTATAAATATATACAAAGGAGCTAAATCAAATGTAGTTATGAGTAAAGAGGATGATGAGGAATCTTCCTACAGAAGATCATGTCTGATGGGCATCTAAAAGTTTCTGTTTTATTTCTTATTTTTTAAGCCAGTGTGACCTGGGGGAAGATCTAGCAAAAGAGATTGAAAAGACCAGTCATATGAAAGTGAATGAATGTTATGCAGTGGAACGAAGGAGGAAGTAAAATTTGAATATGCTGGAATGGCCAGATTCAAGAGATAGAGTGTTGTGAATAGGAAAAAATATTAATCAGCACTTGTTACTTGCCAAAAACTTGCTAAGAAATAAGATTATAGATGCAAAAATCAAGAAATCAGAGAAACAAGGTTTTTTGGCAAGACAATGGATTTAGGTGACTTGCCCAAGGTCTCACAGCCAGGTAATTATAAAATGTCTGAGGCCAGATTGAACTCAGGTCCTCCTGACTCCAGGGTCAGTGCTTCATCCATTGTGCCACCTCGCTGCCTTGAAAATATAGTTTCAAATCCTGTCTCTGATCTTACTATCTTTGAGACTTAGAGCTAAGTGCGTCACCTCCTGAGGATTCAGTTTTTATATAAAATAAGATGGTTGAACAAGCTGACATTTGAGTTGCCTTCCAGCAATACAGAGCTAATTAGTTATATGAAATAAAACATCTCCACCAATAGACTGATCATTTCCAAAAAGTTTTGTTTGGTCACCTATATTAAGCTACATCTTGTAAATGGTTCCATCACTGGAGGACATTTCTTTCCTGAGATTGAGCATCTTTACTCCCATTACCCAGAAATAAAAAGGAAAGAGGGCATTAATAAAGCTTTCTAGGTGTATTAAAAGTACACTGAACTAGATATTTAGAAACCTAGTTATTACAAGATCATAAATTGTGGAAACTTTGGCAATGTGCCTTATTTTTTAATGATCAATTTGCACACATCTCTAAAATGGGATAAAAATCTCTGATGCCTTTCTTTATTTATCGGCCCATTACTGGGGTCAAAATAAGCATGGTTTTAATTGATTCGAGGAGCATAAAATGCCCCACAAAAAGTAAAATATTCTGAAGGTTTATAGGAATTTCATGATCCTTGTCACACCTTGAGGATGGTGGCTTGGACTAGGAATGGATGGATGAATGAATGAATGCCTATTAAGTGAATGAAGAAAGGAAAGACATCCAGGGGGCAATTCTGAGCCACCCAGACCAGACTCTGGCAAAAGATTTTTCTGCCCGAGAGCAATGCCTCTGTCTCTGACAAGAGCTCCAGGCACAATTCCAACAGTTTTGCTTTAATTTCCCCAAAGCGTGTGTGCCTTTGGAGAATCAGCCTCCGCGTTTATGGATTCTGGAAAAGAACCCACAAAAACAAGGCTGTTTGATCCATAAATGTTTGCTTTTCATCTTGGAATGAACCAAAAAAAAATAGCTTTGCAGGGGGAGAGGGCTCTGTCCCCACTCGAGTAAACATCCTCTTATTGCAGCAAGTGAGGTTCTGCTGCCAGCATCAGGATCTCTGAGCTGGTCCTTTCATATGGATGAGGAAGGAGATGTTCTGTCCTTGGCTCCTTGGCCTGGTCTCCTCCAGGCTTCCGTGCAGGGCTGAGCCCAAGCAAAAAATTCTGGAAAGCTAGGAATGATCCCACCTCCAACCAGGGTCAGCTCATTGGAGGCAGGGGGCAGACAGTGCCCTTCAAGGAGAAATAGAATCCACCATCACTTGTGGGCACTCAAGGGCAGAACCCAATTCATCCTCTGCTAGTTTTAATTGTGGAAAGGAAAGTATGTCTTCATGATCTTCCCTTTTTGCTATCCATCTCCTGTCTTCGTTGGAGTTTTCTTAGTCTTGGACCAAGTTCTACTCAACAGTCAGTCCCTAAGCTCCCGTTATGTGTCTGATCTCTGAGAAGAAAATAGAAAAAATGAAATCGTCCTTACCCTAAGGACTAAGAGGAGAAGAGGAAATCATTTATTAATCAGTACATCAAGCACATAATAATTATCTCATTTGAGCCTTATTACCAACTGGGGAGGTGGGTGCTATTTTTTCCATTTTAACAGTTGAATAAACTGAGGCAGCCAGAGGTGAAATGACTTGCCCAGAGTCACACAACTCATATGTACTAGAAGTGATAGTTGAACTCATACCCGGTGTTTGAGACCAACTTCTCTTTCTCTCTGCTAAAATGATGGAAGGTCATTTCAGTAGTGGAAGGAGTCATGGAAGGTCTTGGGTGGAAGGCAGTGATGAAGCTGAGGTTTGAAGTAACAAAATATTCTAAAGAAGAATTTCAAAGGCAAAGAGTTAGGGATAGAATGTTGTAGGGGGGGAAAGTAAATATCCTCTGCCTGGTGTACACATTGCTTGAGGGCTTCAGTGTTGGATAAGGACCTATTATATGCCAGGGCACGTAGGGGCAGCTAGGTAGGCAACCCTGGAGTCAGGAGGACCTGAGTTCAAATCCAGTTGCAGACACTTAATGACTGTGGACAAGTCACTTACCCCCTCTGCCTCAGTTTCCTCATCCATAAAATGAGCTAGAGAAAGAAGTGGCAACATTTCTTTACCAAGAAAATCCCCAAAAGGGGTAACAACGAGAAAGACATGACTGAAATGACCAAAAAGCCAAACCCTAAAAGTGTCCTCTGTAACATCCAATCAGATCTTTCTTCCTTGGGCTTTAGCTTTAAGTTCCGATTTTAACTTTCTCTACTCCATGCATCCTACTCATCAAAGTCATCCCTTCAAAATCCCTATCTCACCTATCAAATTTATTCTCATTAAGGTGCTAATGATCTGTTTAGTTGATTGGAATCTCTTCCTGGGGAAGCCATGCAATACTAGGATTTTAGACAGCACAGAAGGCTAGGGGATTTAGGTTTGGGTACAGGAAATGAGACTTCTTGAAACTTTTCAAACTGGGCCATTCAGGTGACCTTTGACTCTGTTGATGTCTAAGCATACCTTTGCACCCCAAGAGTCAAGGGTTCTTTTGGAGGAGTGCATCTATCTATCTCACAAGATCATGCATCATCCATTCTATTTAATACCCATCCATGCCAGTGATGTGATCTGGAAAGTAGAAGGTATGTGACAAGAGGAAATGGTCTGGGGCCAAAGTAAACTGTTGACATGAGGCTAAATTTAGTCTTGTAAGAAAGCAGATGTAAATCTGAATGTGTTTCCTCCTCACAGACCAAGAAAACGGAGCAAAGTCAACCATGCACCACAAGGGGAATGGAAAGGGCTGAAGGCTAGGCCTCAGGTTTGGAAATTTTCTCCTCTGAATGGTCAATAACTCTTCCATTCAGTTAATATCCATCGAGCACCTACTCTGGGTCTGACACTGGAGTGGACAAAGCTGTGAGATGGCATAACTCACAGGACTAGAAACTAGTGCTGATCAGTATTGAAAGCTGAAGAGCATTCGGGGTGATTCAGAGAGAGGAAGGTGACCCCATCGAAGTGTTTCCATTTTAAATCTCGCCGTTCTATTTGTAACTGCCCAATCTCAGAAATTTGAAAACTAGTACAACTCTGATGAAATCCACCTGGGCTGTAGATTGGAAAGACTTTTGGCTTTTGGGTCAGGAGACCATGGTTATGAATCTCTGTCTTGTCACCTAGAGGTCCTTAAATAAAACATTTCATCCTCTGCTCTTACTTCTGCAAAATAGGAGAGAGTCGGACTAAGTGAACAGCTATAGCTACTTCTACATCAAGCGTAACTAACAATTATGCAGGGTTTGTGCCAGATACTATCTTCAGAATGTCACAAATATTATCTCATTGCTTCCTCACAATGATGTCGGAAGGTAGGTACTATTATTATCATCATTTTACAGTTGAGGAAACTGAGGCAAACAGTTTCAGTGACTTGCCCAGAGTCACATGATTATTAAGTATTTGAAGCTGCATTTGAACTCAGATGTTCTGACTCCAGTCTCAGTGCTCTATCCACTGTGCCACCCAGCTGCCTCTAATGTCCCTCTTGTCTCTAAATTGTAAGATCCATATACAAGCTCTCCAAATAAAATTTACTCTATCAAAGAGGAAGACCCAAGTTCAAATCCTACCTTCTGGCACTTACTAACCCTATGACTCTGTCAATTACTTTAATCATTTTTAGTTTTTGTATGAGAATAATAAGCATAACTACCACTCACATTATCAAATAAAGATTAAATGAAATAATAAAAGTACTTTGCCTATTTAAATAATAGGTATTATTATCATTATTACTTTTATTTGCTACTATTTTCAATTTGAGCCTCCGAGCCTCAGTTTCCCTCTCTGTAATATGAAAGGTTTAGAGTCTTTTAACTCTGAGACCTAGGATCCATATCAAACAATCCACTACCAACCATTTCTTAAGCAATTGAAGGGTGCCAAAAGCCTATATTAGGAGATCAAAATGTCCCACACTCTTGCATGGTGTATGTTAGCGCTAATGACTCCAAGTGATGGAGGCCTTCAAAGAAGGTCATGATAGGTCATATTTTTAAAGAGTCCTTGCCCCCAAAGAGCTCAAAGTCCAAGCAAGAGAAAGAATTTCCATGGGTATAGAGACATACAGAATTTTCTATAGCTATACAAATAAATCACTAAGAACTAAGAAAAATGGAAGAGGCTCCATGTGCCAAAACTTTGAAGGAATCTAGGGCTTCAAATAAGCAGAGGAGAGGAGGTAAGTCATGGGGGATAATGCATGGAAAGGCTTAGAGATGGAAAACTGAGTGCCACACATAAGGAACAATAAGAAAGCCACTTTGGATGGACTGTGGTGGACATGAAGGAGAATGATTGATAGGGCTGGTGTGAAGGGGGTAAAGACATTGATCCTTGAAGTAATACAAAGTCCCTGAAGATTATTCTTAGTACGATTCATCCTAAGTAAGAGGATTTAGAGTGCAACATACACAAACTCTTCTTTCTGTGGAAACTGAGGTCTAGAGAGGATAGCTTTATAGTTTTAGAGTTGAAAGGAACCAAAGAGAACATCTACTCTCACATTTTACAGGGGGGAAACTGAGACGCAGGGAGGGAATTAATTTGCTTATGGTGCTAGGCAGCAACTATCAGAGACAGAATTTGAACTCAGGTCTTCTGACTAAATGAATAAGACTCTATCCACTTTACTGTGCTGTCTCCTTTCACTATAATTATAAGACGCTTTCTATAATACTTCATTACCTATAGAAATTATCAGAGAGATGAAGGAAGAACAAATTCTTATGGAGGATGGAATTTTTTCCTTTTTCTAAAATTCTTTGTTCCAATGAATTTTGCTCCAGTATTCTAGTTTAACCAGGGAAAAACTAGTTGGATTAAGAATAAATGCCTAGAAAGATGAAAGAATAAAAAAAAAGACTTTTAAAAAAATAAAAGAGAAAGCATTTTATTTTCCTTTCCAAGTGGTCCCTCCTTGTTTCCCTAGAATATGGTGGCTGTTATATATTCTGATTCTTGGATTTTCATTCTTTTAAATCCATCAGTTTTTGATTTCTCGTTTTCATAATATTTGCTAAATAATTTTATCATATAACATTTACTTGATTTTCCAGCTTCTGCCAATAATATCTGAGAAACTTTTCCTACTGATGTGCCATTGCGACTGCTTTCCCAGTTAATGAGTCATATAGGTAGGTCATCCTATGGGGGGAGTGGGTTCACACAGCTGCCATCCACGTCACTGTTGGTATATGTGTGACCTGCACAATCTGTAAGACTTGCACAATCCATAAGATCAACATTATCTCCAAACTCAACTGCTCTGTGTAGCTTTTACTATAACTTTGTTTGTAAATTTTAAGAGATTTGTGACTTCCATAATTCAGGGAGCTCTCAGTGAACAACTCCTCAAACCAGTACTTGACCCCAATTTCTATTTTGAGAGAGTTATCTGGGACTGAGAAGCTGTGTCCAGTGCCCATATGGCTCAGAAGCCTGAACCAAAGGCTTCCTTACTTCACAGATGCCCCTCAGGAAGGAACTGAAACTAGAACCTTTAAACGCTTCAACTATAAATTGAGCTTTTACAACTCATGCCATCTAACTCAAAAAGGGGTGTTCTGAGTAATATCTATGAGATTTGCTTTTATTTTCTGTGTCCATTTTAGTTCTTTTTCTTATGGATGACAGGGGTGGCTACCATCTGTATAGCACAAAACTAAAGTATATTGCATTGAGGTGATTTTCTTACATGGAACCATGACAAATACATTGGATTTGGACTCAGATGAAGTAAATTCTCAGTCTGCAATTTATTAGCTCTGCAACCTCAACTAGGTTACAACCTTTCCAAGATTGGTGAACTTTTTTGAAAAAAAAATGATGGTCTTGCCCAGCAGTGAAATGGGCTCCTTCCAGAAGAGGTGCCTTTGCTAACATTGGGGGAAATTGAGCAGAGATGAAATGACTACTTGTCATATGCTTAAGTGCTAACTTATTTCTTGTGTGGATTTACCAAGTGCACATACTTCTTTTTGTTTTTATTTTTATTTTTTTAGGTTTTTGCAAGGCAAATGGGGTTAAGTGGCTTGTCCGAGGCCACACAGCTAGGTCATTATGAAGTGTCTGAGGTAGGATTTGAACTTAGGAACTCCTGACTCCAGGGCCAGTGCTCTATCCATTGTGCCACCTAGCTGCCTCCAAAGTGCACATACTTCTATAATTACTCTAAAACCTTATAAATCTATGGTCCTATGATATTATAAGCTCAGTTCTAGATAACCAGGATAAACATTTATCCATGAAGAAAAGATTAAAATATAAACTTGCTTCTGCTCTCCACTTCTGTTGACTTTTTGGGTGGCCCACCCTGATGCTGTAGGTTTTATAGCTTCATTGTCCCAACCTTTCCTAATGTAGTATATCCTTTCCCATCCATCCCTTTCCTCCGTCCCTCCCTAGCATATTGAGTTGTATCTTATGATTACTGTGTCTGGCGTATAAGGCAAAGCTTGGTCACCATTGCTAAGGTGAAACCTCATTGCTGAGACAGGTATATGGCAGGGGCAGGAATGGCAACAAGATTGTTGCTGAGCTCCTGCACCATGTAGAATGTCATCTAATGGAGCTGACTCTATTTATGTGCATGTTTGTATGCATTCGTGTTTTAGAGAAACATATAGAGGAGGAGGTGTTGAGTGGTCCCAGAGGGGAAGACTGGAAGGAAGCTAGGTCTGGCAGCTAGGTTGGAAAATGACAATTATCTCTGAGCCTTTGTCTTTCTTACATGGAATTATATTAAAACTCAGAAAGTTCTCCAAAAAGGAACTGAAAAATGAGTGGGAAGGCCCCCAAGGGCTAGAGATGAAGTTAACTTGAATGGTGTTCTGAGGGTCAAACAGACAAATGTGAGATACTGATTATCAATTGTTGCTGCTGGTGCTGTTGATCCTTCATTTTTTAAGGACCGATGACTTCATAAGGATTGTCTTGACTGGTATATGAATTGGATTTAAGTTTGGCAGAGCTATGCAAAATTGTCAAACTTACTCTCTCCTTCTGTCATAGAAGTCCAATGGCAAGACAAAAGTCTGGACGGCCTGGGATGAAGTGGGTGACCTTGGCATTTCTAAATTAAGATCTTTCCAGGTCTCAGGTTATCTGAGACAACACCCATGGGTAAGAATTGAAACAAAATAGGAACCAATTTATCACCCCAAAGATATTATAGGAGGGGAAGATCTTGGATATGAGGAGATATTGGGAAAATTTAAAAGGACCATAGATGGTTGAAGGATAATGGATTGGTGTATTAGACAGAAGTAGTTAAGTGAGAAAAAAAGGAGGGTTTGATGTGAAAGATAATGAACTCTGTTTGGAGCATTCGGGAATTTAAAGTATTAGGTGAGTTGAAAATTCCCTTTGAAACAGCCGGCAATGAGGTGGACTGCAGGAACATTAGGATCGATGATCTAAATATGAGACTTTTTTGGACAAAGGTGATAATGGAACTAATTAGAACTGATGATATCAGGGGTAGCTAGGTGATGCAGTGGATAGAGCACTGGCCCCAGAGTCAGGAGGACCTGGCTTCAAAGATTATCAGTTCAAATCTGGCCTCAGATACTTAGTGATTACCTAGCTGTGTGACTTTGGGCAAGTAACTTAATCCCATTGCCTTGCAACCCCCCCCCCCCAAAAAAAAAAAAGAATTGATGAGATCATGACAAGAAAAAGAATAGAGAGAAGAGAAGACTACTGGGGAGAGTCTTCTGAGTGGAGTTTAGGAGTAGAGAGTGCTTACCATATAACTTCAAAGATGCAAAGAAAGAGAGAACAAAGTTCTGTCTCAAAGGAACTCATAATGGGAGAGGTACATACAAAAGAAACCAGGAGTGAGGAGATAAGGTAGAAGGGAAGAAGGGCAGTTGCACCATGAGCAGCATCCTGCCCATAATGGGATTTGAGCTTGAAAACAACCAAGTAAGCTTGTTTGAGTGGGCAAACCCCTGAAACTAGAGTCTGGGCTAGGGTGTGAATCCTGCTCAGGTTCTTTATTTCTGTATGATTTGGGCAAGTCATTATACTTTCTTATCTGTGTTTAGGTTGGTTCTCCCCATAGACTATTAACTATTTGAGTATATATTTGTGTATCTCTAACATTTAGCCTTTACACGTATTTGTAGTATCTTGCATACCACAGGTGGTTAATAAATGCTTATGGAATGGACTGATCTCCATCTCATTTTACAATTTGAAATTTGAATAATGATGTTACCTGTATCCTAGGTTTATCATCAGGATCATGTGAGTTGACTCTGAAGGATTTGCAAACCCCAAAGCCTTTGTATTATTGTGCTTGTTCTGTAAGATCAGAATTCCATTTAGAAAAGACCTTAGAGACCAATTAGTCCAAGCCCTTCATTTTGCAGATGAGGAAACTAAGGCTGAGAATTAAGTAACATTCCAGATCACACTGGAAGAAAACGTCAAATGTTTTGTTTTCAGGTTAATAATAAATGCAGATCTTTATGTTACTCTTCTATTCATATAACTCCAAGTAACTCCCCATTGCCTCCAGGAGCCAATATAAAATTTTCTCTTTGGTCTTCAAAACTCCTCATAACTTATTTTCCTTTTCCTTTTCCAGTCTTCTTATACCTTCTGTGTCCTCTTGAATCTAATGACCTGGGGATTCCAAGAATAACAAAATCCATCTCTTTTGGAACATTCGCCCTCCTACTACTTTCCCTGACTTCAAGGCCCAACTTCTATAGGAAAGATTTCCCAATATCCTTTCTTTTTTAATTTTTGCAAGTCAATGAGGTTAAGTGACTTGCCCGAGGTCACATAGCTAAGTGTCTGTGGCTGGATTTGAACTCAGGTCTTTCTGACTCCAGGGCCAGTACTGTATCCACTGCAGCACCCAGATACCCCTCAGTATCATTTACTAATAGTGACTTATTTCTTTTAATTATTTCCTAATTCTTTTTATAGTTTGTTCGGATTTGTTTGTTTTTCTCTTCCATCAAGTTATGGTAATCTTTGAAGCCAGAGATTCTTTGGCTTCTTTTTCCATATCTAGCACTTAGATCAGTTCCTGATCATAGTAGGTGTTTAATAAATGTGTTTTGAATGACATCACATTTAAATGATGGTTTAAAGTTTACAAAACATTCTATATACACACATGTTTTGTATGATTTATTTGCAGATCATACACACACACACACAGGAAAATGTCATTTGCATTTCAGCCTGGTAAGCATGCTCTACTCATGAGCTCTACTCAGAAGACTGTCCCCAGTCTTCTCTTCTCTCTCTATTCTTTCTCTTGTCATGATCTCATCAATTCCAATTGGTTCCATTATCACCTTTGTCCAAAAACGTCTTCGCATTGTCAAGGTCTTTCTTATTACTTCGCATTGATTTTGTGGATGCTTCATATCTTCTTTATGAACATGTTGTCTTCCTCTCTTCCCCACCCTCCAAAAGATAAACTCTTTAAGGATACAAACTGTTTCATTTTTGTCTCCATCCCCATTGTCTAGCCCAATGTCTAACCTGGCTCACGCTTAATGAATGAAGGAATGTCAGTTGATTTGTCCAAGTTTAGATAAAAAGTTTTAGATGCATTAATTTCCTCACTCACTGCCTATTGGGCCTGTCTTGGAGGGGTTGGTATCCATCACCCCCCTGATGCCCTGTAATGGTCTGCATCAATCATGGACTCTGCTCTCCTTTTCCACCCCTATAATCCAGAATAGATCATAATTACGTGAAGAAGGATGGCAGATCTACGGGAAGTCTAAAAGTCCAGAAACTAATGGATAGCTCTCCTCTATTCTCTGATAAACTTGTCCTGAAGTCCATGAACAAACAAACAGTAGCTGGGTGGGATTGTTCCTTGTGTTCTGGTTATGACCCCAAAGCACAAAGAGATAACAAAAAGGCAGGCCTGAAGCATTTTTTCCAAAAGAATGCCTGTCCTCAAAGGGATGTCAAACAGAAACTATATTATTGAAGAAGGAGGTGGATCAGCAACTTGTATAAGGGACCATAGCCTACATCCATATCCCAAATCACAATTCTAGAGCAATTATTTGACAGAACATCATAGCAACAGTAATAATGATGACCCCTTTTATTGATATATGCTGATATATAACTGTAACAATACGCATACTTTTTATAGTTTTAAGCTTTGTGATGTGTATACATTTAATATATTTATAAATATAATATATAACCTATAACAAATTCATACAACAAAAAACACATGCATTATGTGATAAATTATACATTTATATAAATTCTATATTTATTCAACTTATGAATATGGAATTTGTGTCTTATAACTTCTATATTTATATAATTCTAGAATTTATGCTTTATGCTTTATATACATTTGTTATAAAAGTATAATTCATACAATGTTCATACATATTATGCTCATAAATATGTATTAATACATATATAGACATATTGAATCAACAAATGATCCATCTATAACCATACTCTGTTTCTATGAGCCCCCAGATGAATAACAATCTCTCAGTTTGCTGAGCTCATGGGAGAAAGGTGCTCTGTAAACACGAATGACTATCACTACGTTCATTTTCCCAGTTAGGAGTGTCTTAGTATTGCAGAGAATATCAAACAGGTTGAAAAAGCTCAAAATATTTAGCCTCGAGAAGAGAAAACACAGGAAAATTGTACACTACCTCTCTTCTAGTGTCTGTCTGAATTTTATATGGAAAACGACTCGATTTTTCTGCTTTGTCTCAGAGTTCAGAACTGGGAACAATAAGAGCAGGTTGCAGAGAAGTTTGATTTTACAGTAAAAGAAAACTTTCCAACGATTTGAGATGTCAATGTCTAATAATAGTCTTAACCAATGGTCAGACCCCAATCATTCAAAATCTTAATATACACTTAGCATGGATTATAGGATTTTGCACTAGAAGCACCTTAGGTCTTTTTGCTATTGTCTCTGAGTCATTTTTCAGTTGGGCCTGACTTTTCATGATCCCTTTTGGGATTTTCTTGGCAGAGATTGTCAGTTAAGGAAACTGAATTAGACAGTGTTAAGTGAGGCTGAATTTGGACTCAGAAAAAATCATCTTGGTGACTCCAGAGCAGGGCACTCTGTGTACTTCACCAACTGGCTGCCACCTCGTTCTTCCCTGGTTCATTTCAAGGATGAGGACACTGAGGTCTCACTCTCCTACCTCATCGCGATGAAGTGACTTACTTGAAATCACAGGAATAGGAAGCAGCTAAACAAGGACATACACTCCAAAGCCATTCTGGACATCTGCAGAAGATTTGATCATTTTAATCATACCATTTAATAACAATCATCTTTATGAAGAGTGAACGCTTCCAAATTCCAAATGAGTAAACTTTTACTGCCATCACCTTTGCTCCATGAAAGAGAGTTAATGCTCTGTCCAAAAATTAGTTAAATCATTTACCAATTTTTCCTGCCCAACTAAACACATCTCTGAGCTTTGCTAATTTGATCCATCCTCTTATAGAAGTAGGGCCTCCACTAAGACAAAGATTCTTTTTTTCTTTCTTCAACTTCATTGTTTCTCATCTTCATTTTCCTTCATTTCTTCATTTGGAAATGGATAGCACAGGGACATTTCACAAAAGGACCAGGCATCATCATGTAAGGGGTAGAAATAAAAAAGACAAAAAATTGAAATGCCTCTGCCTTCAAGAAATTCATTCCATTAGGGAAATCAATATGTTCATATTTCAATATATAGGGATTAGGATTGAATCTCTGATTTCATTGGAGAATTTCCAGATGAGAAAACTCCCTCTATCAATGCAGAGAGCACCTCTCCTGTAAATTCTAATCTTAGGGAGATGTCTACAGCAAAAAATGTCAAAGCAATGGGCACATAATCCATTACACTCCTGAAAGGAGTTCAGCTAGATTAAAATGTGATTGGGAAATGTTTAACAGAATAAATAATAAAAAAATAAAACATAGATAATATTTTATTTTAAAACTAAGTCAATATGCAACCTTCAGGGAAGGAAGGAAAGAACATCTTTGTGTAGATTGTGCTATTTTCTGTGTCTTGAAAGAAACAAAGGATTCTATAAGAGGGAATGTGAAGGAGCAGATAACAGTTAGGAAGGACTCAGTATACTTTCAAGCTATGTCAGCTACATTATCTGTAAAATGAGGAGTT